>NW_021232442.1:0-2977 GCF_002162155.2 Triticum dicoccoides | reverse complement strand
AACATAAATTCCTTGAGGCTTGGGAGAGATGATAGCCCGCGAAACAACCCAATGTTGGGTGCAGCGCTTGAACTTTTGAACTTGATAACTTTAAGCTTCAGGGTTGCTCCTTGTTTAAACTTCACCGATGTGAGGCCATCTAGGCAATCCAGCTCCAATACCACTAGGCTCGGGAACATCTTCGGAAGGAGTTTGAGACTAACCCCTTCAGCCAGGTCAAATGACTTATTTAACAGATGTAAGGAGGCCATGCTTTGTAGATTCCCAAGGACATCCATCGTGGCATTCACACTCAAAAGACCGGTGCTCCGTAGCTTCAACTTCACCAGATTATTGAGCCCATTGATCCATTTCGGTAGCTCGAGCAGGTTGCCGTACAGCTTCATGCTCTGCAGTGTGTCTGGAAACGAGAACTCTCCATCCAAGCAGCCAGATAAACCTGGTTTCCCCTCTGATCAGATTGACAATGACTCCAGGCGGCCCAGACCAACAATCACGAAACACAGCTCATGTCCGTTTTCCTTGGTGACACCGGTCACTCCCAACTTGCGTAAACCAGTAAGCCCTTTTATGTCTTTCAGAACATCCTTCCCCCACCTTGCGATGTTCACAACACCAAGTGTGCGCAGGGCTTTAAGCTTCCTTATCTCTCTTGGCACCAGAACACCATACATGTCTAAATGCATTGCAACAGCTGGCAGTAGACCGCAGCACATCTTAGTGCATGCATCACGAGGGTTCATGCCATCATCAGTGCTCGAAAGCAGAAGGGCACACCAGGATACACAAAGCAACACCGAATAGAGAGGCAAAAGCCATAGCCTATTCCTCATTACTGGTGGAACACGTGGATATCGATCTGCAAGTTCTTTGTATGAGACGTCTTCATCCACAGGTTTCCTACCAGCACGAAGATAGCCTAGCATCTGAAGCTTGATGATGGTCTTCGGCAACATGAAAATACATGTACCTCTGATATCTAGTGTCTCAAGTTGCTTCAGGTTACCCAGTGAATCTGGCAGGCTATAAATATTATCACATCCTCTCAAAGAAAGGTATCTTAGGTGAAGAAGCTTCCCGATATGCTCAAGGTGATGACCACATAGACCTGTCGTGTCTTCTAAATCCAGCACTCGTATTAATCTCGCATTATCAGAAATAAAAAATGATCTCCACCTTCCAAAACATGTTATTGATCGCACGCGCGACATGTCTATTGTGCTCTCAAAATCACTCTTATCTCCCTCCCAGTTGCTGCTTATGGATAGGTGTTGCACCGTGGCTTGCCTATTTGAGCTGCAACCTTGCTCTAGTCTAAAAATAAGATTTTCTTCCATAGACTTTGAGATGCTGATTTCACGGATGAGATCATGGACTTGACAGGAATCAGTTCCTTTTGTGCTATGAATTGATTGTTGAGGTGCTAGGATCATGCTCCTGCTCATAAGTTCCATGAAATAACTGTGCGCTATTTCCTCTGCGGATTTTCCACGAACCTCCTGTGAGTAACCCTCTACAGTCCAGCGACGCACCAAGCGTCCCCGTCCAACCCTACGGTCTTCAGGAAAGATGGACAAATACAGGAAGCAAGGCTTCAGATGATAAGGTAAACCATCATAACTTCTGATAAGGACGGTTCTAATGGCACTGAGGTCGGGATTTGTCTCCAGTTCAGCACTGATATTCTCATTCAGTTTCCTCCATTCCAAAGCAGTTTTTGGTTGGTTTGCCAAAAAACCACCTATGGCAACTATTGCAAGGGGTAGTAGACCGCACCTCCTCAGAATCAGATCTGCCTGTTTAACCAGTCCAGGGTAATGCTTATTCCAATCTTTATTCCCCTTAAATACCTAAAAATTCGGATCAATTCAGTTAGCACTTTAGAAATTAAATGGTACTAAAAATAAATATTGAAGATATTTTGTATGAGTGAGTTTGTTATAATTGCTTTTCTCATAAAAAACCTTGACCCATGGGAGCTAGCATATAGGGCTTTTCTTTTTTAAGAGGTAAAGTGCCGCTGCTCGTTCACCCTTTTATCATATACATCATATAGGATGTACAGTCACATTTTTTAAGTTTCACGGTAGACAAAATTGGAACTGGGAGTTGAATATGGGTTAGTTTTATTATTGGACAGGTATTTGCAAGACCTAACATGTCTGGATTTTGGAATAAAAATAACCTAGATGTACATCGTGGAATGTTATCTGCACTTGAAAACTTTTATGATAAATATAATACCTACACGTGTGCTATAAATAGCATGCAGAAGGGGAAGATTGGACTTATATACATTACCGTCTTCACATTGCATAAATGGGCATATCTTTTCAAGGAAAATCCAAGTGGACACATTATCCACAAGGTACATGTAAAGATTAATCACTGAATGCTCTTATCAAATGGACCACCAAAATGCTAGGCATATATATGCACTGTTAAGATGTCAGTAATGATGGGAGGCATGAATTACTTTCAATATGAACAATAGTAGTAGAACAATGGCCAAACAATACATCATACATAGTGTTACTTTTCAATGCTACAATAAGTAGTACTGTTGGTAATGTAATTTCAAATCAAACGAACTGGGCATAATAATACTTTCTAAGTACCTTCTTTGTGAATAGGTCAAGGGCGTCCTCGTATTCTAGATCTTTGAGCTTGTATATACATCCTTGTTTCTCTGAACAAAGTTTAGCAATACTCTCTACCCTTGTGGTGACGATGATGCGACTTGTATTTTCCATCTGATGAAAAGATCTTTCTATCAGGTTCCATTCTGTAGTAGATGATACATCATCTAGAACAATCAAGCACTTCTTTTCTTTTAACAGCCTTGCTACCTCTTCGATCAACTCTTCAAGTGTCATCAATTGCAATCTCTTCTTTGCGTTGCCCAGTAAACTGCTCATCTCCTTTTCAGAATTTTCGGTATGTAGTTGCATAGCTAAGCTCTTTAGGAGTTCTTTAG
>NW_021232441.1:0-419 GCF_002162155.2 Triticum dicoccoides | reverse complement strand
CCATGCGTTGCAACGGAGAAAAGACATATCACACACTCTAACAAAAAATATTAACATGTTGATTCTTCATCATGTGATGCTTGATAGTTGACTAGCACAAATGCCCCGTGCGTTGCAACGGGAGAGAAAATATCGCATATCCCTATCCTAATAAGTAAGGTTCAAGGACCGTCTCCTCCATCCCCGTCCTCTATTTCAACATGGTGCCATATACACCAACAATGGATGAAGTGTTCATCTCATCACAATGTGTATAGACATGATCAATCTCAAGGTGATGAGCTTAATCACCTCATGTCATAGCTGGATGTGAGGCCCGTCCTTCGTGAGTTCTTCCGCACACATGTTCCATAAACGCCCTCACATCGCCCCTCAATACCGTCCCTCACCTTAGACTATTATTGCATTCTTCCTTTATC
>NW_021232440.1:0-1314 GCF_002162155.2 Triticum dicoccoides | reverse complement strand
GCTTTTTGACCAGGACTGGCTAACAAAGGCGAAGTTGATTCGGTGTTCGGCCCCCCTCCCTGAGGGCTTGGATAATCCGGTATTGGAAAAGATGCTCCAGGTCGCACCTTGCCCGGAGCCCTTGAAGGAATATACTGGGGAGGATAATACGGGCGGACGTGGGCCCCCAACGCTGCCCATTCTAACCGAGGGAGCGAGCGTCTCCATGAAGGAAGACGATCGGAGGAGGAAAAGGACTGCGCCCGGGGATTCGGACGCCGAAGCTTCCAAACGGGAGAATAAGTCTCCCACAGAGGGTCCTACCTTGGGGGGTGCTTTTGCCGCACAAAGTCCGTGGGGGGATCAATTCTCCAGCGAGTCATAAGTGACCCGAAATACTTTAATAGTACAGGTATGCCATCTTTTTCTTCTGAGAAAATAACCACCGCATATATCTTTGCAGTTCGGGCCTTAGCCCCTCTCAAATGAGCTCGTCTTCGGGGGATCTTCTTCCAGAGATGATGGAGAGCGAAACGCCTCCTCCAGACTCCTCCGCTCCAGAAGCGGGCGACCCCGAAGTGTCGTCGCGGAGGGCCTCTCCGAGTCCAGTGTGGCCAGAAGATAATCCCATAGACCCCCGAAGCTCCCAGTGTCCGGCCCCCGAAGAGAGAGGAAAAAAGAGTTCGGCACCGTCTGGAGTGCGATCGGATGTTCTGAGGGAGTTGGTGGGGCGAGCGGCCATCTCAGATGAACACCGTGTGCTGATGAATACGGTGATGGAGAGAATCTCGTCCGCCGAAAGCGGATTGCATGAAGCTTTTATGAGTCTACTGACAGGGTTTGAGGTACGTAAAATAATGTATGATAGTCCTACACATGCTAGGTGTGCCCTGTGTAGATAGTAGCCCCTGAGACTCTGGTTGTCATCAGAAATGACGACGAACAAAGGATCATATTCCCAGGTAATAGCCATACTGCCTCTATGTGCAGGTGATGGAAGCTCCGGTGGTTAGCCGGACTAGCGAGTTTGCCCATTTAAAACGGCAGTTGGATGCGGCAGACGCCGACATCGAGCTCGTTAACAAAAGGCTTGACGAGGCACAGGGTAAGTGTCATTATCTGGTAAACGCCACATAGTAAGAGCAGCAGGATGCCAGTATCTTTAATATGTTGTGACTGCAGATGGAGCTGCCACTGTTGAAGCCTTGCGGGCAGAACTTGCCCGAGCCAAGGAACAAGTGAGGTTTGGTAATGCGGCTGCTTTGAAGGCGGCCGAAGAGTTGAAAACCGAGAAGGACACGCATGGCGAGAGCCGAGATAATATGGCCAAGATGG
>NW_021232439.1:0-964 GCF_002162155.2 Triticum dicoccoides | reverse complement strand
TGTCCAGCCTGCTCAAAGGCAGGTTGATTAGGATTGTATTCATCTTCGGCACCATCCGGATTGTTTTCATCTCCTGTGCCGGCATTGCTGTGGCGGGACTTAGAGCGGAGCCGATGATGCCCATGCTTTGATTTCTTCCTTAAGGGGTTATCCTCTATTGCCTCATCGCCATTGGTTTCTTTGGGAGTATCCACCATATATATATCATACGAGGAGGTGGCGGTCCAACGCCCCGTGGGTGGTGGTTCCTGTTCTTCTCCTGCATCGTCATCCGCACTGTCGATGTCTTTGGAGTCGATGTTTAGCACGTCGGTCAAATCATCGACGGTGGTAATGAAGTGGGTGGTGGGTGGGTAACGAATTTCCTCGTCGCCTGCTTCCCACTCGAGCCGGACATAGTTCGGCCAAGAGTCTCTTGACAAAGAGAGAGACCTTAATGAATTCAGCATGTTGCCGAAGGGCAAGTGCTGAAAGATATCCGCAGTGGTGAATTCCATTACCGGAGCCCAATCGGATTCGATGGGCCCGGGTGCGTACGGTCCGGAGCCTACAGCCGGATGCAAGTCCGGGGGTCCGGCGACACAGATTTCCTTGGAGGTGGAGTCTGTGTTCGGCTCTACCGCCAACGAGTATGCGGCCTCTGGGGCAGGGTCCATCCACCCGTCCTCGAACGACGCGATCTGTCCCGGATTTAGGTTCGGAGCTATTGCAGGTGTGATATCCTGAATATTGTCTGACAGCATATCGAAGCCGTGCTCGTCGTGACTGTTCGGCGCTCCTGGTGTAGGCCCGAATCCGTCGAAGATCAAGTCTCCACGGATATCGGCCCTGTAGTTCAAGTTTCCGAACCTGACCTGATGGCCAGGGGTGTAGCTGTCGATCTACTCCAGATGGCCAAGTGAATTGGCCCGCAGTGCGAAGCCGCCGAACACGAAGATCTGTCTGGGGAGAAAAGTCTCACCCT
>NW_021232438.1:0-2028 GCF_002162155.2 Triticum dicoccoides | reverse complement strand
CGTGTTTGCTATATATGAGGCACCCATAACTAATTACTGGAAGACCTTTTATGTACCTGCAGATGAAATGGTAGTAAACAAGTTCGATCCTCCGTGCAAGGTTATATCATGTTTATGTCCGAAATGTGTACTCGTAGCACATTTAGGAATTTCACATGTAAATTACCTACAAATACTTCAGTAGTGGACGTTTCTAGTATGCAAAATAAGGATATTTTTTATGAAATTTGAACCCAATATGAATTGGTTTAGCAAGTAAGAAAGGGATAACGGGGACATAAGAAAACTGATGTTGATACCTTGCAACATCATGTCAATATTCTAAATATTCCATACAGCAATAATGCATTCTAGTGTTTATGTTGAGCATAAGCCAGTGGGGCGATTAGACATTTGCTGAAGTTACCCACATGATCTGCATCCACTTCAACAATTATTTCGTTTGATTGTTGTCTCAGTAATCACACATATCATAATTCCTCGAGAGTTTCTTCCAATTCACCATCTGCTATGTACTTCTGCAAAAAAAAAATGCATGGTAAGCATGCAAAGACATGAGAAAGGAAGAAATAATTAAACATCAAGGATAATAGACTAACATACTGGCCACATTACTTATCTTATTTTTAATTCAGTATCTCTGGTACAAAACATTGGCTGATCAACCTTAGTTCATCAAAAGTAATTGTCATGTTGTTAAGAAGTGCCAAGGTATTTGAGAATTTCTCTCTTAAGCCGACAGTCTCTTCCTTTGAGCTGCAATAACCTGAATATAGCATAAGAATTCAGAAGATTTATCATGAAATTTAGATCCTAGTGTCAAGCAAGAATAAAAAAAATAGCTAAAGTTTGGGCGGGGTTGCCTTTAAATTAGACGCAGCATGCATCTTGACATAAGAAATGATAAGTTTTATCATCAAATTGTCATCCGACTATCAAGCAAGAAGAAGAAAAAGAGCCATAAGTTTGTGGAACTGTTAAAGCAGATGTACCACATTGGCTTTGTTTAATCGCTGATTAATTAACAAGTGCTGCAATATACTCCCTCCGTCCCATAATGTAAGACATTTTTTGACTCTAGTGTAGTGTCAAAAAACATCTTACATTATGGGATGGAGGGAGTAGTACACACCGACACAATTCTCATCATTTTTGAACATCATATTTCCCCCCTTTTTTGAGAGCTTTTCTTGACAGCACCGTATTCTCTCTTACATGTTGGAGAGATTGTAGTATATCATTATATTAATTTTGGGACAATGAGAGTAGTTTGTTGTATTGATTTGTAGTTCGTGTTATCTTCGGGAAAAAAAACTAGCAGCTATTAGTTAGGCAGCACCTACACATCGAGGCACTAGTTTTTTTGAGGAAATGCAAGGCACTAGTTTTTTCTTTTGAGTAATTTTTTTGCTTAGAACTAGGCAGGAGTTGTTTTTTGAGAGAATACTAGGCGCCAGTGTCTTGCAACTAGATTAACAGTGGTAAAATGGGGCCAATTCAAGTATAATATGATCTACTCGAGTCTAGGTGCTAGTGCTCAGTGCTCTTTATCACTTGGCATGCCCTTGTGCCATCCAGCACCTTGAAGACCATAATGCCACCAGCGTGAGACCCGCAGCTGGCCTAGTCTTGTTTTTTGTCTTGGTTTTGCTTTACAGGATGTCTGGCAAACGCCCTCTCTCTCTGCTTGATGTCGTCGAAGGCCAACATTGTGACCCTTGTTTATATGGACTGAGTAGTTTATTTGTAGCTGATGACAGCTACCTAGTAGGGACAAGTGCATTGTTAATTAATACTCTAGCTAATTATGTAGATAACAGTGTGCATCCCATCTAGATCAGATCCGTTTGAGGGCTAAACACTCACCAACTCACTCTTTCTCATTGTCGCCCTCCGCCTCTTGCTCTCTTCTCTCGGCCTCCGCCCCCTACTGCTCTGTCTGTGGCGACGGCAGCCTCACTGCCGCCACACATCACAAGGTACCAAGTCAGATCTCTCTCTCTCTCTCTCTCTCTCTCTCTCTCTCTC
>NW_021232437.1:0-968 GCF_002162155.2 Triticum dicoccoides | reverse complement strand
GAAGATATCACAACACAACTCTACAAATAAAATAAGTCATACAAGCATCATAATACAAGCCAGGGGCCTCGAGGGCTCGAATACAAGTGCTCGATCATAGACGAGTCAGCGGAAGCAACAATATCTGAGTACAGACATAAGTTAAACAAGTTGCCTTAAGAAGGCTAGCACAAACTGGGGTACAGATCGAAAGAGGCGCAGGCCTCCTGCCTGGGATCCTCCTAACTACTCTTGGTCGTCGTCAGCGGGCTGCACGTAGTAGTAGGCACCTCCGATGTAGTAGGGGTCGTCGTCGACGGTGGCGTCTGGCTCCTGGACTCCAGCATCTGGTTGCGACAACCAGAAAGAAAGGAAAGGGAAAAAAAGGGGGAGAAAGCAACCGTGAGTACTCATCCAAAGTACTCGCAAGCAAGGAACTACACTACATATGCATGGGTATATGGTAAGGGGCCATATCAGTGGACTGAACTGCAGAATGCCAGAATAAGAAGGGGATAGCTAGTCTTATCGAAGACTACGCTTCTCGCCGCCACCGTCTTGCATCAAGTAGAAGAGAGTAGATTGAAGTCCTCCAAGTAGCATCTCCAAGTAGCATCTCATAGCATAATCCTACCCGACGATCCCCTCCTCATATCCCTGAGGGAGAGCGACCACCGGTTGTATCTGGCACTTGGAAGGGTGTGTTTTATTAAGTATCCGGTTCTAGTTGTCATAAGGTCAAGGTACAACTCCAAGTCGTCCTGTTACCGAAGATCACGGCTATTCGAATAGATTAAACTTCCCTGCAGGGGTGCACCACATAACCCAACACGCTTGATCCCATTTGGCCGGACACACTTTCCTGGGTCATGCCCGGCCTCGGAAGATCAACACGTCGCAGCCCCACCTAGGCAAAACAGAGAGGCCAGCACGCCGGTCTAAACCTAAGCGCACAGGGGTCTGGGCCCATCGCCCATAGCACACCTGCA
>NW_021232436.1:0-844 GCF_002162155.2 Triticum dicoccoides | reverse complement strand
GGCTCAACCTCAGCAACACGTAGATGCCTTCTGCCGTCCATTTGGTTGCCGGAATGGCAAAAAGCACTTTCGCCGCCGTCTCGGGCCTCGCCGGCGTCATGTCGCCGGTGGGGTTTGACCTGTCCGACCTGAGGTTTGACCCCCCAGGGTCACTGACGCGTGGGCCCTGTCGGTCAGATGGTTAGATTAGCGCTAACCACTGTTAGTTAACCCCTGACACTGACCAGTGGGCCCCAGCGCCACTAATTAGTAATTAGAATTAATTTAACCCTGTTTAACCCCCCTGTCACTGACGTGTGGGCCCCACACGTCAGGTTTGACTCCAGCCAGCCGCAGTTGACCACTGACGACATGCTGACGTCATGCTGGCGCAATAACTATAATTTCTGGATTTAATTTAAATCAGGAAATTCCAGAATACTATTTAAACTTCAAAAATTCATAACTTTTATTCTGTAACTCCAAATTGGACAAATTATATATGAAAAATGATCAGAAAAATCCAATCTATCCATCTGTACTATTTTCATGCATGATCAAACAAGTTAAGTTGATGTTTTAAGCAGAACAAGGAAAAGCACTTTAAAAGACCATATTTGAACTTAAAATTTGAATCCTTGATTCAAATTTGTTCAAACCCCTCTGTTCTTAGTTGCATTAGCCCAACACACTCATATTGCCATGTTTCATGCATGCATCATATTGTTGCACATTGTTTGGTGATGGTTGTGTATCGATGTCCTTTGCGACAGGTTCTGCCCCCGAGGAGTACCGTGATTACCCTAACGAAGAACCATATCAGTGCATCGAACCATCAGGCAAGCAACCAACCATTTGATCATAT
>NW_021232435.1:0-388 GCF_002162155.2 Triticum dicoccoides | reverse complement strand
CAAACAAAAGCAGACTTGATGGTCAGGTTGGTTCATGCAGATTTGTTTGTTCCAACGAAGGTCATCGAAGAAAAGGGCTAACTGAGACAGCGCCAAAGCGTTTTAGAGCTGAAACAAGAACCAATTGCCAAGCTCGTATGTGTTTCCAATTGGATCGAGAGGCCGGAAATTATGAAGTAACTGAGGTTGTGCTTGAACACAACCACTTGCTTCAATTGCCACAAACCCGACACTTGATGATATCCCAAAGAAAGATTTCAGAACGACAAGCTTTTGAAATTGAAACCGCTGATGATTCCGGCATTATGCCACAAGCTGCACATGAGTTTGCTTCTCGTCAAGTTGGTGGACCGATTAACCTTGGATATACTTGCCGTGACCAAAAAAA
>NW_021232434.1:0-1762 GCF_002162155.2 Triticum dicoccoides | reverse complement strand
TTATCCAGGACTCCGAACAACATTCGGTAACCACGTATATCTATTCCCTATAACCCTAGCGTCATCGAACCTTAAGTGTGTAGACCCTACGGGTTCGGGAACCATGCAGACATGACCGAGACCACTCTCCGGACAGTAACCAACAGCGGGATCTAGATACCATGTTGGCTCCCACATGTTCCACGATGATCTCATCGGATGAATCACGATGTCGAGGATTCAATCAATCCCGTATTCAATTCCCTTTGTCTAGCGGTATTGTACTGGCCCGAGATTTGATCGTCGGTATCCCGATACCTTGTTCAATCTCATCACCGGAAAGTCTCTTTACTCGTTCCGTAACACATCATCCCGCGATCAACCCCTTGGTCACATTGTTCACATTATGATGATGTCCTACCGAGTGGGCCCAGAGATACCTCGCCGTCACGCGGAGTGACAAATCCCAGTCTCGATTCGTGCCAACCAACAGACACTTTCGGAGATACCCGTAGTGCACCTTTATAGCCACCCAGTTACGCTATGATGTTTGGTACACCCAAAGCATTCCTACGGTATCCGGGAGTTGCACAATCTCATGGTCTAAGGAAATTATACTTGACATTAGAAAAACTTTAGCATACGAACTACACGATCTTTGTGCTAGGCTTAGGATTGGGTCTCGTCCATGACATCATTCTCCTAATGATGTGAACCCTTTATCAACGACATCCAATGTCCATGGTCAGGAAACCGTAACCATCTATTGATCAAGAGCTAGTCAACTAGAGGCTTACTAGGGACATGGTGTTGTCTATGTACCCACACATGTATCTGAGTTTCCTATCAATACAATTATAGCATGGATAATAAACGATTTATCATGAACAAGGAAATATAATAATAATAACTAATTTATTATTGCCTCTAGGGCATATTTCCAACAGTCTCCCACTTGCACTAGAGTCAATAATCTAGTTCACATCACCATGTGATTGACACTCATAGGTCACATCGCCATGTGACCAACATCCAAAGAGTTTACTAGTGTCACTAAACTAGTTCACATCATCATGTGATTAAGACTCAATGAGTTCTGGGGTTTGATCATGTTTTGCTTGTGAGAGAGGTTTTAGTCAACGGGTCTGCAACATTCAGATCCGTATGTACTTCGCAAATCTCTAGGTTATATTGTAAATGCTGCTTCCATGCTCCATTTGGAGCTATTCCAAATGGTTGCTCCACTATATGTATCCGGTTTTCTACTCAGAGTCACTCGGATAGGTGTTAAAGCTTGCATCGACGTAACCCTTTACGCCGAACTCTTTATCACCTCCATAATCGAGAAACATGTCCTTATTTACTCCAAGGACAATTTTGACCGCTGTTCAATGATCCATTCCTGGATCATTCTTGTACCCCTTGACTGACTCATGGCAAGGCACACTTCCGGTGCGGTACACAACATAGCATACTATAGAACCTACGTCTGAAACATAGGAGACGACCTTCGTCCTTTCTCTCTCTTCTGCCGTGGTCGAGCTTTAAGTCTTAACTTCATACCTTACAACTCAGGCAAGAACTCCTTCTTTGACTGATCCATCTTGAACACCTTCAAGATTATGTCAAGGCATGTGCTCATTTGAAAGTACCATTTAGCTGTTTTTGATCTATTCTCATAGATCTTGATGCTCAATGTTCAAGCAGCTTAATCTAGGTTTTCTATTGAAAAACACCTTTCAAACAACCCTATATGCTTTCCAGAAATTCTACATCATTTCCG
>NW_021232433.1:0-1507 GCF_002162155.2 Triticum dicoccoides | reverse complement strand
CGCGCGCCGTGGCGACACGCCACCTCCCTGCCTGCCTGCGTCCCTCGCCACCGCGACGCCTCGGGCTTTCTCCTCGGCGCCGCCTCGAACCCCTGGACCCCCTCACTCGTCCCCTTCGTCTCTCCTTCGCCTCTCCCTCTCGCACACCCGAACGCCTCCGCCGCCGCCGTTCGCAACCACCGCAACCACAGCCACTCCCTCGCCCCCTCTCTGCGTACCCGAGCTCCGCCCTGACCCCGTGGAGCTACCCACCGACGCACGCGATCAGAGGAAGCCGAAATCGACCGGAGCATCATCGTCTTCACCGCCGGTGCCCGGAGATCGACTCCATCGATTCGGCGCGTCCAGAGCTTCCCCGACTTCGTCGTCTCCTCCGCTAGCCCCTCCGTGAGCTCTCCTACGTTTCCCCTCTCTCCCCGTTGGTTTCCCGTGCAGTAGCCATGCTAGCCACCGTACCGAGCGCCGCCGTCCGCCATGGACGCCGGGCGTGGCACTGACGTGCTGTTGCGGCCAGTCCGACGAGCCTAGCGTGCTCCTAGCTGCCCCAAGAGTCCGCATAGCCCCTCAGCCAGCCCCCTAGCGCCCCGTACCCTCGCTCCGCCCAAACCCGAGCTCCGGCGGCCGCGAAAGAGCTCGCCGCCGTTAACTCCGGCCACCCCAGCACCAAACACCGCCACCGTTGGATGCGCCACATCGCCAGCTACTCGTAGCACTCACCCGCGCATCAAACCGTGGCCGGAGCAGTGTTTCCGACGCCCTCCGCCGTTGCTGGCGTCGCCGGCGACAAGCCGCGGGTCAACTCCGGCGGGTTTGACCCGGGGTTTGACCCCCTGACGTGTGGGCCCAGGCGCCTGCTTAGTTAGTGCTAAGTTAGTTAGTGTTAACTAACTTAGTTAGTTAGGTAGGCCACTGACATGCGGGCCCCGCCCGGCTAACTAAGTTAGTTAGGGCTAACTAACCTGGTTAGTTGACTGAGACACTGACGTGTGGACCCCACACGTCAGGTTTGACCCTGACCGACCCCTGTTGACTTGCTGACGCAAGCATGACGCAGTGCTGATGTCATAACTCATTTTCTGGATTTAATTTAATTCTGAAATTCCAGAAAATGCCTAAAACTTCTAAAATTCATAGAAATTCAACCGTAACTCCAAATTAAATAATTTATATATGAAAAATTATCAGAAAAATTCAAGGAATCCATCTGTACCATTTTCATGCATGTTAGAACAACTTATAGCTGCTGTTTAGCACAAATCAAGTAAATGGCATTTGAATAATCACATATGGAGTTTGAATTTGAATCTTGTATTCAAACCAACTTCATTTAATCTGTTGCTAGTTGCATTAGCTCAAACACATTCATTTTGCCATGTCATGATCATGCATCATATTGTGCATTGCATTGATTGTGTTCCCTTTTGTGTTGCCGGTATTTGTCCCCTCTCGATAGACGTGATACCCGATGATGTGATCGCTGACACTGATGAAGACTCAATGTTATCTT
>NW_021232432.1:0-1507 GCF_002162155.2 Triticum dicoccoides | reverse complement strand
TGGTTGATGGTGGTCTGTCCATCCTGCAATACGCTGATGATACAATCATTTTCATGGAACACGATTTGGCAAAAGCGAGGAACATGAAGTTAGTGTTATGCCTTTTTGAACAATTGTCGGGGCTGAAGATTAATTTCCATAAAAGCGAGTTGTTCTGCTTTGGTAGAGCCAAAGACGAACAAGATGCATATACACAATTGTTTGGTTGTGAAGTTGGGGCTCTACCTTTCACGTATCTTGGTATTCCCATACACCATCGTAAGCTAACAAATGGTGAGTGGAAGTGCATCGAGGATCGGTTTGAGAAGAAACTAAGTTGCTGGAAAGGAAAACTCATGTCTTATGGAGGCCGGTTGATTCTGATTAACTCGATGCTCACGAGTTTACCTATGTTTCTCTTATCTTTCTTCGAGGTCCCAGTTGGGGTTAGGAAAAGGCTAGACTTCTATCGTTCTCGCTTCTTTTGGCATAGTGATGAGTCTAAGAGGAAGTACAGATTGGCCAAATGGGATATTATTTGTAGACCAAAGGACCAAGGGGGACTTGCTATTGAAAATCTTGAAGTCAAGAATAGATGCCTGCTTAGTAAGTGGCTGTTTAAGTTGTCTTCTGAGACAGAGGCAACTTGGGCGCAGATTCTATGTAGTAAATATCTTCACTCAAAGACTTTATCCCAGGTCACTCTGAGACCTACAGATTCGCCGTTCTGGAAAGGGCTTATGAGGGTTAAAGCCGCTTTCTTTAACAGAACGAGATGTATTGTCGGTAATGGTGATGATACGCGATTCTGGGAGGATACGTGGCTGGGTGACGCGCCTCTGGCTACACAATATCCAACACTATATCGTATTGTTCAGCGTAGGGACACTCTCGTTGCCACGGTGATGCAGTCTATCCCTCTAAACATTCAGTTTAGGAGGGTGCTTGTCGGGCCTCGATGGGAAGCATGGCTTCACTTGGTCCGTAGGCTGATGGAAGTTCAGCTAAATCCTCAGCCCGACCAGTTATGTTGGAAGCTAACTAGAACTGGGGTGTTCACTGTTAAATCGATGTACATTGATATCATTAATTCTACTGTGATACCTACTTTCAAAGAGGTCTGGAAAGTTAAGGTACCTTTGAAGATTAAAGTGTTTATGTGGTGTGTGCATAAACAAGTTATTCTTACAAAGGACAATCTAGTTAAGCGCAGCTGGACAGGATCTACTAGGTGTAGTTTCTGTGGTCGGGATGAGACTATCAAGCATTTATTTTTTGACTGTCCGTTGGCACGAGGGTTGTGGCGCTCCGTGCAAATTGCCTTTAATATTACTCCTCCGAGATCGGTCAACATATTATTTTGGGCGTGGCTTGTTGGGATTGAGTCCGAAACAGCCAGACACATTCGTGTAGGAGTATGTGCGTTATTATGGGCAATTTGGAATTGCAGAAATGATTTGGTTTTTAACAGAACAACAAATACTCATTTTTTGCAGGTGTTATTCCGAGCTACAGCACTGATCCATAC
>NW_021232431.1:0-3443 GCF_002162155.2 Triticum dicoccoides | reverse complement strand
TATATATATATATATATATATATATATATATATATATATATATATATATATATATAAGGTATTACTTACCTTTGTTCTCCTCGAGCTGCCTCTTGGCAAGGCCGAGCTCCTTCTCGGACCCTTCGAGGTCCTGCTTCAGTGCGGCAACCTCCGCAGTCAGTGCGGCAGAGGCCAGCAGTGAAGCTTGCATACGCATATAGACATACTTATATTAGACTCCTGCATATATTATTTGATCCTCTATTCAGCTTTTCTTTGTGAACACCAAACAAAGCATCAGGGGCTACTGTCTATGCGGTAATATTTTTCCTATATTTTAAATACTTACCTCAAAGCCTGTTAGAAGGCTGGCACAGGCTTCAGTCAGTCCGCTCTTGGTGGACTGAACCTTCTTGATCAGCGCACTCATAATAGTGTGGTGCTCTTCGTCGATGGAAGCGCCGCGAAGTGCTCCCAGCAGGTTGTCCGGTGCCTCTAGATGGACAGAGGTCACCGGCATGGGCGTCTTACCCCTTTTGGAAGGGGCCCCCCTGCCCGAGTCCGGAACCACTGGAGGTTCCGGCGCGGTGTTCGGCTGAGAGCCAAACTTGGAGCCCCCGGGAGCCTGGCTCCCTTTGCTCCTGGAGTCCGGAAGGTCGCCTTGAGGTGCCTCCAGGACTGTCTCCCCCCGGCTCGGTGCCCCTTGAGGCAATACCTCGGCATTGTCCGTAGGGCAAGGAGAGGAGGCGGTCGGAAGTGGATCGATGTCCATATCCGATGAGTCTAAGGAGCCGTCCGACGAGGATACGTCGATATGGGCTTGGGGCGGTCTGCATAATCATATTCGGCGTTAGGAGAAGCAGTGCGACAAAGGTATGCTATGAGTTACTCTAGTATCCGAATACTTATGACTTCGCCAGGGGCTTGGCCCTGAGCAGACACTCGTCTTCGCCGTCGGCAGCGATGGTGCAGCAGTCCGGAAGAAGAGTCCTTCCCTTCTTGGACCCTTCGGCCTCCCCGGTTGGGGAGGCCTTCCTTTTCTTGTCTCCCCCGACCGTAGGGGGAGCATCTTCTTCTTCCTCCTCCTCATTGTCATGGGAGGAGTGCGTCGCGGAGTTGTCGGATGATGAGTCCGATACCACCTGGCACCGGGAACTCTTTCGGGTTCCCTTGGCCTTCTTCTTGGTCTGCTCCGGCACCTTATAAGGAGCCGGAGTCAGCATCTCCGTCAGGAGAGCGTCCGCAGTGTCTTCGGGCAGAGGGGTCGGACAGTTAATCTGCTCCGATGTCTCCACCCAGTCCTGTCAAATGCATGGGAAATAAATATCCTACTAGATGTATAGAACTCACCGAATTCGCAGGGCGCTTCGTGCTTAGCCCGCGGTCCTCGGTAAGAGAAGGAGGGACCTCGGCGCCCTTGAACAGCACCCTCCAGACGTCCTTGTGCGTCGTGTCAAAGAGCTCTCTTAGAGTCTGGTGTTGGGCCGGGTCAAACTCACATAAGTTGAAATCCCGTTGTTGAAACGGGAGGATCTAGCGGAAGAGCATGACCTGGACTATGTTGACAAGCTTAAGCTTCTTGCTTATCATATTTCGGATACATTTCTGGAGTCCGTCCAGCTCCACCGATGAGCCCCAGGACAGGCCCTTCTCTTTCTAGGAAGTGAGCGCGTGGGGAATCCGGATCGAAACTCGGGGGCTGCCGCCCAGTTGGTGTCGCGCGGCTCGGTGATGTAGAACCACCCCGATTGCCACCCCTTTACAGTCTCCACGAATGAGTCCTCGAGCCATATAATGTTGGGCATTTTTCCCACCATGGCTCCGCCGCATTCCGCTTGTTGGCCGCCCACCACCTTCGGCTTGATATTGAAGGTCTTCGGCCACAGGCCGAAGTGGGGCCGGATGCGGAGGAAAACCTCGCACACGACGATGAACGCCGAGATGTTGAGGATGAAATTTGGGGCCATATCATGAAAGTCCAGCCCGTAATAGAACATGAGGCCGCAGATGAAGGGATGGAGGGGAAACCCCAGTCCGCGGATGAAGTGGGGGAGAAAAACCACCCTTTCGAGAGGTTCCGGGGTAGGGACGACCTGCCCCGTGGCTGGCAGCCGGTGCGCGATGTCCGCAGCTAAGTATCCGGCTCCGCGTAGCTTTTTGATGTGTCCCTCCGTAACGGAGGAAGCCATCTACTTGCCTCCCGCTCCGGACATTTTTGGAGAAGGTTGAGGAGAAGGATGTGGACTTGGGTGTTGGAGCTCGAGTGCGCAAGAATGGATGAGCAAGGAGGAAGAAGGCGTGGATAGAAAAAGGTGAGACCTTATCCCTTTATAAGGGCGGACGAAACTACGCGCCCCCCACTAGCCTGGTAAAACTCGCTTATCCCCCCAAGCGCCGTAATTGGTGGCGCGGTTGGGTTACCCACGTCTGTATTGATGAGAATCCCGTAATAAGAGGAACACGATCTCTGCTTTGATAAGACGTGTCAAGAAACCGCCTCGCGTTATGTGCGGGGCTGGTTAAAGAAAAACGGTTCGAATAATTACCGGGCCATGACATGATGTCGTGCTGCCGAAACGTGTCAGCACATTAGATTTGTGAAAATATTATTCTCTCTATGGTATTATGTGGAACTTATTTTGCAGGGTCGGACACTATCCTTGTATTCAAATTCTTCCGTGGTGTATTCGGAGGAGGAAACCGCCTCGCAATGCCGAAGACAACACTGTGCGCCGGACTCATCGTCATTGAAGCCTGGTTCAGGGGCTACTGAGGGAGTCCTGGATTAGGGGGTCTCCGGACAGCCGGACTATATCCTTTGGCCGGACTGTTGGACTATGAAGATACAAGATTGAAGACTTCGTCCCATGTCCGGATGGAACTCTACTTGGCATGGAAGGCAAGCTAGGCAATACGGATATGGATATCTCCTCCTTTGTAACCGACCTTGTGTAACCCTAGGCCCCTATGATGTCTATATAAACCGGAGGGTTTTAGTCTGTAGGACAACATACAATCATACCATAGGCTAGCTTTTAGGGTTTAGCCTCTCCGATCTCGTGGTAGATCAACTCTTGTACTTCTGATATCATCAAGAATAAATCAAGCAGGACGTAGGGATTTACCTCCATCTAGAGGGCCCGAACCTGGGTAAAACATCGTGTCCCCTGCCTCCTGTTACCATCCGCCTCAGACGCACAGTTCAGGACCCCCTACCCGAGATCCGCCGGTTTTGACACCGACAATCACCTTCTGAGAGATTGCATTGAGGAATGCACATAGCTTCACAATGGCTAATCAGACGTTTTCCGGTAGAAGCCCCCTCAATGCAACCGGAAGCAATTGCGTCATAATCATGTGGCAGCCATGAGACTTTAGGTTCTGGAACTTTTTCTCTGGCATATTTATTATTCCCTTTATATTCGACGAGAAGCCAGTCGTGACCTTCATACTGAGCAGGCATT
>NW_021232430.1:0-1437 GCF_002162155.2 Triticum dicoccoides | reverse complement strand
CTGTTGTAACGACAGCGTTTAGGTCACCAGTTCGAGCCTATTGGCTACTTTTCTTTTTTGCTTATTTCGCCAACTTAAGTTAAGAAAAAAAATATGCACGACCGGGATGTCAAACCTCACATATGTGGTTGAGTACCGACTGGGTCTAATCACCACATCACTCAAATAATTACATTGTATGAGATCGTCCTGTATTTATCAACAGTTTTGGCGTTTAAACTCAAGTTTTTCCACACGCACATTTTTTTTTTGCATGAGAGGCCTATTTATGGGGGAAGCGAGAGCAGGAGCTTGTGCCAAAGTTTTGGATATCCAACTAACAAATTTTACCAAGGGGTACCAGAATTGGTGGCTACCATGCATGGATACCGCCAAATACCGCTCGAAATATTTCAAACAATATTTTGAATTCAATCGTTTTAGCATATGATATATCGGTATTGAACTCCTCTTGTACCAAATCTGTATGCAAAGTAGCAGTTGGAGAGTAAACTTGCTCTCTTGATTAACTGATTATCCATTACATCAGCGATTACAGATATATATGCCCCATGAAGTGGGCACGCAGGCCCGGGGAGTCGGTTCAGATCCTATATACAAGGAGGCGTCATGCGCACTACACACACTATATAAATACATGTTAACACTAGTAGAAAACGGGCCTATTGTCCCGGTTCATAAGGGCCTTTTGTCCCGGTTCCAGAACCGGGACTAAAGGGTCGTTACTAATGCCCTGACCCTTTAGTCCCGGTTCTAACCAGAACCGGGACAGATGGGCCTCCACGTGGCCTGCGTGGTGAGCCCAGGCAGGAGGGCATTTGGTCCCGGTTGGTGGCACCAATCGGGACCAATAGGCCTCCACGCGTCAGCATTTCTGTGGCTGGGGTTTTTTTTGAAAGGGGCTTGTTTAGAGGTTTTTGGGTTAATTTAGTTTGTTATTAGCTAGCTAATAGAGAGAAGTGTCCTCTCTTATATCTCCGTGCTTGGTTTATACCAACGCTATGCTATGCCTAAACATGGCTTAGATTGAAGTGAAGGCAACATATGTGGTGCATATGTCGAAAGTAATACTAATTAATCCTAACTTGATCAAGTTTGTATTAGTACTACTTTCGACATGCACCACATGCATGTTGCCTTCACTTCAATCTAATCCATGTTCATTTCACCCACTAATATATATATAATAACTCTTCATGCTCACATCATGCATCATCATAATAATAAGTCCTACTAATCATCATGATAGAACTTCTACTCGTTATTATAATAACAAGTCATACGATCATCATCCTCATAGTCATCGAACCCAACCCTACTTAATTGTTCTTAGCACATGATCATCAGTATTAGGTAGGACCTAAATACCCTCTTTAAGGTAAAATAGCATAAAACAGTATAGACCTCGACTCTCCATTATGGAGAATGGAGATCATC
>NW_021232429.1:0-716 GCF_002162155.2 Triticum dicoccoides | reverse complement strand
CATGGGTGGACCCGGCACGCCTTCGTCGTCATATGGGGCGGATGGTGCGTCGCCTGGCCCATGCACACAGAACCTGAGCCCAGGCAGTGCGCCGCACAGTGCACCTGCACGGGATCCAAGCCCAGTCAGGAGCACGGCGTTCGAGGGACATTCGCCCGCCTCTCCTCGGTCGGATCGAGTATGAGGTGATGGGCTCTGATCTTCTGTGGCTGATAATTCGGTACATGATCGTGCACAGTTACGGATGACTACACGTGCACAAAAAGGTATTTTGAAACCATCAAAGTTTAAAGATGGGACAGTCAGGTATGAGAAAAACTTCAAGTTTGCAAACTTTGCTTCCACTGGTGAACCTCAAAATACCTCAGCTCTGCTAAAGAATTTGAGAAGTGAGTTTGCACTTAAAGACTTGGGAGAGTTACATTATTTCCTAGGCATTGAAGTTAAAAAAAATGCATGATGGTATTATGTTAACTCAAGACAAGTATGCCAGAGACATAATTAAATGGGTAGGCATGAAGGATTGTAAGCCTTCCAATACACCCATGTCTACCACTGATAAGTTGTCATTGCATGAAGGAAAGGTGTTGAGCCCCGAAGAGGGAACTAAGTACAGAAGCATAGTTGGTGCACTTCAGTATTTAACTTTGACTTGACCTGATATATCATTTGCAGTAAATAAGGTCTGTCCATTTTTGCATGCTCCTACCTCCTTA
>NW_021232428.1:0-1324 GCF_002162155.2 Triticum dicoccoides | reverse complement strand
TGCAGAGGCAGCGGTTTGAGGAGCAGCTGAGGAATCGTCAGGACGGTGACGATGAAGCAATGTCCATGGACGAAACGTTCTGCACTGCCCTTGAGTATGGCCTGCCGCCGACCGGAGGCTGGGGTCTGGGGATTGATCGCCTCACCATGTTGCTGACGGATTCCCAAAACATAAAGGAGGTCCTCCTGTTCCCGGCCATGAAGCCTCAAGACAGCTAGCTGTTTGAAAACATGAAATTCTTTTCCTATGAAAGAAACAAAATGGAATTTAAGTTATGGACAGTAATTGCCCATTGTCAATATCTACAAGTCAGTATTATTGCGCCAGGTTTGCAGTGTATAGAAGTTACGACCTGGCAAATATCTACAAGTCACATAGTAGTCCTCGCATAGCACATCAATTGATTTGCAGTGGACATATCTACTTACGAATTGTGTATAAACATGCTAAACTTATTCTCATGTCTTCAAAGAAATAACAACGCCGCCACTGCATCTTTCTTTCACTCGGACCCATATTACGGAAGCAAGAAAGGCAGCTAACGGCCAGCAGACGAGGGGCATGCAGCCCCCGCAGCACGGGAATGTTTCACTGGTATGACGGATGATTGCAGCGTCCGCTCTAGCCTTCCCAGATTTCCGAGCATTGCCACCATATCTTGCTAATTTTCTGATGCCTCCTAATCCTATATGCTTCCATCAACATTGACTACGATTTTTCTAGTGAAGCTTTAGATCTGATCCAGATTTCACTGCATTGTGATATACATTTAGGCTTCACGATAGTGTGTCAGCGAGTGCATACATGACGGTCGGGGAGGTTAGTGAAGAATGGAGAGACAGCGACTGAAAGGTTGGGCCTTTGAAGGTAGAGGATGTAGAAGTATTGTCACGCCTGTGGTCATAATGTTAGCCACGTCACCCATCATGTGGTACACAGACCCAGTGATGTTGCAATAAATTGTAGCAGAAAGGACAAGCTCACTTACATATGTTGATCGATCCTTCAATGCCACTTAATAGTGATTTAACTCACCATGTTATAAACTGACTACCATCAATATGTAGACCAAGCCGGAGTATGTCACTGTTTATGTTGCCAGTTATTTTCAGTAGAGTTACACTTTGGTCAAACCAAAAATATGTATGTGCAATCACCACCAGGTGTCCATTAAGTGAGGAATGAGCTAGACCCAAAGCAATAGTTAGACAGGTTTAGTTTGGGTATATTACTAAAATCACACTAGAGATACACCTAAGTATTAAACAATAAGAAACTATTGTTACATATTGGTACTACCACCATTCTGGATGTAATTTTTTTT
>NW_021232427.1:0-742 GCF_002162155.2 Triticum dicoccoides | reverse complement strand
GATGATGCAATCGATAATTCAACTATGCAATCAATGAAAAGAAAATTGCAAAGGCTCAGACTGGCTTGGACCAAGGATGAATAGATCTAACTCTTTTTTGTGGCTTTTTCTTGGACAATAGGTAAGAAAGTAAATCTAATCTAGGAAAACTGGAAATTCTCACCGAGCAACCTGAAAACTGATACCACTTGATAGAGGCGAGGGTCCCAATCTTTCGATGAGATGATAACTATCGATTTGGTGGAGACGACTTTGACGATCCGACTACAAACGTGCACGACGTTGCGCCTTAGCAATCGCTAAACCAATCTCCTGAGGTTACTGACGATGCCGGAAGCACGGTCAGCCTGACCACAAAGGTCTATTCCTGCAAGCAATAGAAGAACGAGCAAGAATATGATAAAGCAATCTGAATATTGCAAATATATATGAGGTATTGATAATGGTGGGGATCCGTAAGCGGTCTTGGTCTGGTCGTTGGACACAAACGAAGTACACGAAGTTGCAATGGCTAACTTTTAACTAAACAAATCCCAAGGAAAAGCTACTAGATGGATCTACTTATATAGGAGCAAGGGGTGGCGGCCAAGGAGGTGGGAGGACGTCCCAAGGCAGCCTAAAACTAAATCTAGGTCGTACAAGGCCAATGGGCCCAAGTGGAGGTGATGTAACACCTTTGGACTTGTAGTTTGACTCGGATTCTGCTGCAGCATCAGATTGTTTCGTCCACAACTCAACGCTC
>NW_021232426.1:0-1811 GCF_002162155.2 Triticum dicoccoides | reverse complement strand
TCGATGATCACAAGATCAAGATGGATGCAATGCGCTTGAAGATGAGAAAGATTAGAAAATATGCCATTCATACCGAGGCTTGGTATCATTATGCCGTTGGATCAGTTGTTACCTTGGTTGCGATTATGATCGCATTTGTTTTCGCATTGAAATGTTTTACATAGTTTCAATGTATGGTTTAATTAATTTAGATGCTCTGCAGAGCTTTATGTTGTTAGATGAGAACTATGTATGTACTTTGGTTTTTATGTGATGATGAACTTCTATTAATTTGGTCACTTAATTATCTATTCATGATGTTCTGTAATGATTTTTGACATACTTAATTATATATAATGCACGCAGATGAACCGGCAATGGATGAACGGTGACAGACACACCTCCGAGTACATTAAGGGCGTGCATGATTTTCTCGAAGTGGCTGAGGCAAACAAGCAGAATGGTTTTATGTGTTGTCCATGCCCTATATGTGGGAATACGAAGTCTTACTCTGACCGGAAAATCCTTCACACCCACCTGCTTTACAAGGGTTTCATGCCACACTATAATGTTTGGACGAGGCACGGAGAAATAGGGGTTATGATGGAAGACGGCGAGGAAGAAGAGTACGATGACAACTATGTGCCCCCTGAATACGGTGATGCTACTGAACATCAAGATGCACCAGACGATGTGCACGATGATGCTGCAACGGGTGAAGCTGCTGAAGATCAAGAGGAACCAGACGATGTGCCCGATGATGATGATCTCCGCCGGGTCATTGTCGACGCAAGGACACAATGCGAAAGTCAAAAGGAGAAGCTGAAGTTCGATCGCATGTTAGAGGATCACAAAAAGGGGTTGTACCCCAATTGCGAAGATGGCAACACAAAGCTCGGTACCGTACTTGAATTGTTGCAGTGGAAGGCAGAGAATGCTGTGCCTGATAAAGGATTTGAGAAGCTACTGAAAATAATGAAGAAGAAGCTTCCAAAGGATAACGAATTGCCCGACAGTACATATGCAGCAAAGAAGGTCGTATGCCCTCTAGGATTGGAGGTGGAGAAGATACATGCATGCCCTAATGACTGCATCCTCTACCGCGGTGCCTACAAGGATCTGAACGCATGCCCGGTATGCGGTGCATTGCGGTATAAGATCAGACGAGATGACCCTGGTGATGTTGACGGCGAGCCTCCCAGGAAGAGGGTTCCTGCGAAGGTGATGTGGTATGCTCCTATAATACCACGGTTGAAACGTCTGTTCAGAAACGGAGAGCATGCCAAGTTGATGCGATGGCACAGTGAGGACTGTAAGAAAGACGGGAAGTAGAGAGCACCCGCTGACGGTTCGCAGTGGAGAAAAATTGAGAGAAAGTACTGGGATGAGTTTGCAAAGGACCCAAGGAACGTATGGTTTGCTTTAAGCGCGGATGGCATTAATCCTTTCGGGGAGCAGAGCAGTAATCACAGCACCTGGCCCATGACTCTATGTATGTATAACCTTCCTCCTTGGATGTGCATGAAGCGGAAGTTCATTATGATGCCAGTTCTCATCCAAGGCCCTAAGCAACCCGGCAACGACATTGATGTGTACCTAAGGCCATTAGTTGAAGAACTTTTACAGCTGTGGAATGGAAATGGTGTACGTACATGGGATGAGCACAAAAAGGAGGAATTTGACCTAAAGGCGTTGCTGTTCGTGACCATCAACGATTGGCCCGCTCTCAGTAACCTTTCAGGACAGACAAACAAGGGATACCACGCATGCACGCACTGTTTACTTGACACCGATAGTATATACCTGGGAAGCTGCAGGAAGAATGTGTACCT
>NW_021232425.1:0-1794 GCF_002162155.2 Triticum dicoccoides | reverse complement strand
CTTACTGGTCCAACGAGTGAAATTTCCATAAAGCATACAAAATTAGAATATTTACTCTCACAAAGAAGAGAGAAATAATATGTTTTTAATTATTACAACTATTAGAAGACTCCTTACATTTTACAAAATGGGGAAGCAATTTTTTTGAACGATAAAACAAATAGACCACAATTCACACACATCGTGGCCATTCAAAGAAGAACATACTTGATCAGCTCAGCCCAATACCATGTCTTATCGCCTAGAGAGTGGCAAGGAACGCACCTTCATCCCCGATGCCAATGTGAAATCAGATTTGTGCCAGCACATCATAAAAGCATTATTGCTTGTCCCCACGCTACATGTTTGTGCAGTACGCCATACAATGGCAGCACTTGTCCTTGCATGCTTGATCCTGGCTCATGCAGATGACAATGACCTTAATAAAATGACGCGCGTACTTAAATTTGGGTCTCTGCCTCACTAGAGGAACAATTTTCACGTGGGCTCGTTAAATCTTACAAAATGGCCGCATGGCCACATGCACACCTTGGGAGACACCGACGATAACAAAGTGTCATGGGAGGAAGTCACATACATCATGGAGTGCAGGCCAAGGTTATCCGTCGCTCAGTGCACAATTGTGCTTATGATGACCATCTTAATAATTGAAATTCTATCACTATCGAATAGGTCCGACAAGTGCGATATCCATAAATAAAACAAAATGACAATCTTTTTCCTCAGAAGAAAGAGAGAAGTAATATCATTTAATCATTGCAACTATTAGAAGGCTCCTTCAATTTTACAAAATGTGGAAGCAATTGTTTGAACATTAGAAGAAATAGAGCACAATCCTCACAAACTAAAGAAGTACACAGTTGAGCAGATCAGGCCAAGACCATTTCTTATTGCTTAGAGAGTGGGAGGGTAACCCCTTCATACGCGATGCTAATGTGAAATCAAATTTTTGCGAGCACATCCAAAGAGCATTGTTGCTTGGCACTACTAGGAAGAAACCTACTAGTAGCACGAGTTAAATAGCTAGCAGTAGCGCGGGTGTCCGTGCTACTACTAGCTGGCTACAACTAACTTTTAGTAGTAGCGCGGGTTCTCCGGCCCGACTACTATGTGTGTTAGTAGTGGCGCGGGTGCCACCCGTGCTACTACAATGTTTGTTAGTAGTAGCGCGGGTGCCACTTGCGCTACTAGTATTAGTTTCAAAAACAAAAACAATTCTCAATCCCATGCGTGTTGTCAATGGCGGCCATGATTTGATCTAGCGATGGCAGGGGTATCCAATGGCACGGACGGGCAGCGACAAACCAGATCCGGCGGCAGTTACTGGAGGGGGGCCGAATCCAAGGTAGAGCAAGGCGGCGGTGTGGGCTCCTCTTCAAGGTCAAGGCAGAGAGCTCTTGGTCATCCATGGCGAAGACCTACACGGGTATAGACATGGGAGGTCGGGTGAAACCACAGGGGAGAGGGGGAAAGCGAAACAAGGGAGAGATGAAGGAGATGCAGGGAGCACCGGGGCTAGTCGTCGGTGGTGAGGTGCTCCGGTGTGGTGGCATGGAGGCGAGGGGGAAGACCGGCGAGCTCCTGGATACAACGGCGCGAGGCAGCAGCCTGATTGGGCGTCTGGGAGGAGAAGGCGCACATGGGAAGGAGCGCCATGGGAGGGCCTATGGAGAGAGGGAGAAGGAGAGGGACGGAGGAGATGATTGATTTCGAGGGCAAGATGGGGATTTAAGGGCTGTTAAAAAACCCAGTACTTAGTAGTAGCGCGGGTTTATAAGCGTGCTACTACTATCA
>NW_021232424.1:0-394 GCF_002162155.2 Triticum dicoccoides | reverse complement strand
AAAAAAAGGCCAAAAAAAGAGAAAGGCCAAAGAAAAGAAAAGAAAAAGAAAAAAAAGAAAATGAGAGAAAAAGAGAGAAGGGACAATGCTACTATCTCTTTTTCCACACTTGTGCTTTAAAGTAGCACCATGATCTTCATGATAGAGAGTCTCATATGTTGTCACTTTGATACACTAGTGGGAATTTTTCATTATAGAACTTGGCTTGTATATTCCAATGATGGGCTTACTCAAAATGCCCTAGGTCTTCGTGAGCAAGCGAGTTGGATGCACACGCACTTAGTTTCTTTTGTTGATCTTTAATATATTTATAGCTCTAGTGCATCCGTTGCATGGCAATCCCTACTCACTCACATTGATATCTATTAATGGGCATCTCCATAGCCCGTTGATA
>NW_021232423.1:0-385 GCF_002162155.2 Triticum dicoccoides | reverse complement strand
AGCAAGTAAACGCCATGACCGCTGTCATCTTTGGTAAATAATTGTGCTTTAAGGTTTAACACATATGTTATCCATTGTGCTGCCGGTTTACAGACGTTATCTTGATGATGCAGGATCTCGCATTACTCATCTTGGCTCAGATATGCGGAAAAAGCTGAAAGCCACCTATACACTTATAGAACAGTTGTATACTGGCGCACAATGGGTTATCTGCACGGCTTCTCATAACAAACCGCCCCCAACCTTGATAAAAGACACTTTGGAATGGTTGTCAATGATGCCTGCACGAATTGAAAAGCTTAAGAAATCAGCCGCAAGAGCTGGCGCTCTGACCGCACTGACCCGGGCCAAAGCATGGCTATTTGATATGGAGCTGGCCAATTTG
>NW_021232422.1:0-1555 GCF_002162155.2 Triticum dicoccoides | reverse complement strand
TATATATATATATATATATATATATATATATATATATATATATATATATATATATATATATATATATATATATATAATTTAAACAAGGTATTTCTTACCTTCATTGTCCTCGAGCTGCTTCTTGGCACGTCCGAGCTCTTGCTCGGACCGCTCGAGGTCCTGCTTTAGCACGTCCACCTCCGCAGTCAGTGCGGCGGACGCCAGCAGGGAAGCCTGCACACGCATATTGACTCTTTTTAGACTCATGCGATTTTTATTTTGATCCTCTATTCGGCTTTTCTTTCCGAACGCCAAACAGAGTATCAGGGGCTATTGTTTATGCGGTAATGTTATTTACACATTCTTTACTTACCTCAAAGCCTGTTAAAAGGCTTGTACAAGCTTCAGTCAGTCCGCTCTTGGCGGACTGAACCTTCTGGACCACCACACTCATAATAGTGCGGTGCCCCTCGTTGATGGAGGCGCCTTGGAGCGCCTCCACCAGATTGTCCGGCGCCTCCGGTTGGACGGAGGTCGCCGGTGCGGTGGGCTTGCTCCTCTTGGAAGGAGGTCCCCCGCCGGACTCTGGAACCTTTGAAGGTTCCGGAGCGGTGTCCGGCCTAGGGCCGGACTTGGAGCCCTGGGGGGTTTCGTCCCCTTTACCCCTGGAGTCCGGGAGGTCGCCTTGCGGCACCTCCAGGACCACCTCCTCCCGGATTGGAACCTGTTGGGACAACACGTCGGTGTCGTCCGTAGGGCGGGGGGAGGAAGTCGTCGGCAGCGAGTTCACGTCCGACGAGTCCAGTGAGCCGCTCGACTACGCGTCGAGCCGGTCTTTGGGTGGGCTGCATAAGCATATTCGACATAACGGAAAGCTCTGCAATAAACAAATACTATGAAATCACTCCGGTATCCGGATACTTATGATTTCGCCAGGGGCTTGGCCCTGGGCGGCCACTCCTCTTCACCGTCGTCGGTGTTGGTGGAGTAGTCTGGAGGAGGGGTTCTCGCCTTCTTGGACCCTTCGGCCTCCCCAGTTGGGGCGGCCTTCCTTTTCTTCTCTTCCCCCGCTGGAGGGGGAGGGGTTTCTTCTTCCTCCTCCCCGTCTTCACCGGAGGAATGCGCCTCGGAACCGTCAGATGATGGATCCAACACCTCCGAGCATCGGGCACTCTTTCGAGTCCCCGTGGCCTTCTTCTTGGCCTTCCTCTCCGGCACCACATAGGGTGCCGAAACCAGCAGCTTCGCCAATTAAGCGTCCGCTGGGCCTTTGGGCAAAGGAGCCGGACAGTTGATCTGTCCGGACGTCACCTGCCAATCCTGTTACAGTAAAGGGAGATTAGATCCCGCATGGAGTCAAACTATGAAACACTGATACCCTATAAAAGGAAAAAGACGGCTTACCGCAGGAGCGTGACATTGTGCACTGAATCCGCAATCCTCAGTAGCGGATGTGGGAGCCACAGTGCCCTTGAAAAGCACCTTCTAGGCATCTTCGTACGTCATGTCGAAGAGCCTGCTCAGAGTTTGATGCCGCGCCGGGTCGAACTCCCATAGGTTGAAAGCCCGTTGTTGA
>NW_021232421.1:0-2714 GCF_002162155.2 Triticum dicoccoides | reverse complement strand
AAAGAAAAAAATATTCTTACTTCAGATATATACTTTTCTAATTTCTTACTTTTATTATTTCTTGTTATTATATAGTGCGATGGTTTTGGTATCCGCCCTCGTCGGCCCTCGTCATGTCTATGATTCAGATGTGGTATATATTATCTTTTGATAACTATTTGGTTCATTTATTGTTTATGACAATTATGCCGACCAACGTGACATAGATTTTATTTATCTAGGAGGTGGTTGAACCGGAAATTCCAACCGGCCCTATTGTCGAGAGGTTAAATTTAGTTGAAGAAGAAAACAATTACTTGAAGGAAAAAATAAGAAAATTTGAGGAGGAGAAGATGATATTGGAGTTGCATGTTGCGGATGTCGTTGATAATCACAAGATCAAGATGGATGCAATGCGGTTGAAGATTAGAAAGATTAGAAAATATGCCATTCATACCGAGGCTTGGTATCATTATGAAGTTGGATCAGTTGTTACCTTGGTTGCGATTATGATCGCATTTGTTTTTGCATTTAAATGTTTTACATAATTTCAATGTATGATTTAATTAGATGGTCTGGAGAGCTTGTTCAATGAGAACTATGTATGTACTTTGGTTTTAATGTGATGATGAACTTCTATTAATTTGGTCACTTATCTATTCATGAGAGGGTTGAAAATTGATGATGTGGCTTTGAATATATGGTGCATTTTGAACACAGAATGACATATTGCTCAAAATAATAAGTAAATGCATGAAAAATGCTTTTCAACCTTTCTAGAGTTCATTTCAGCTTTTCAATTTCATGGTCTTATAGCTCAAAATAATCAGTAAATGCATGAAAAATAAAAAAATGAAGTCAGAAAGGGTTGTAAATTGATGATGTGGCTTTGAATGGTGCATTTTGAACACAGAAAAACTATGGAGTCCAAATAAGTTAAAAAAATGAAATCCCTTTGTAACAGACGAGTTTCTGTATGAAACCCTAATACTTCGGAAGAGATTGTCCGTTTTGTACACGAAGTGCATCCAGTTTTTGCCGTAACCCTCTCTACTTTCTTGCACATGCTATGTGGGTGAAATGAGGATACCATGCCAACTTTCAACCTTTTCAGAGTTCATTTCAAAAGATTTTCAATTTCATGGTCTTATAGCTCAAAATAATCAGTAAATGCATGAAAAATAATCAAATGAAGTAAGAAAGGGTTGTAATTTGATGATGTGGCTTTGAATGGTGCACTTTGAACACAGAAAAACTATGGAGTTCAAATAAGTTCAAAAAAATGAAATCCCTTTGTAACAGACGAGTTTCTGTATGAAACCCTGATACTTCAAAAGAGATTGTCCATTTTGTACACGAAGTGCATCCTGTTTTTGCCGTAACCGTCTCTACTTTCTTGCACATACTATGTGGGTGAAATGATGATACCATGCCAACTTTCAACCTTTTCAGAGTTCATTTCAAATGCTTTTCAGTTTCATGGTCTTATAGCTCAAAAGAATCAGTAAATGCATGAAAAATAACAAATGAAGTCAGAAAGGGTTGAAAATTAATGATGTGGCTTTGAATGGTACATTTTGAACACAGAAAAACTATGGAGTTCAAATAAGTTCAAAAAATGAAATCCCTTTGCAACAAACGAGTTTCCGTATGAAGTCCCTTTGTTTCAGAGTTCATAAATAACTTTTTTGTTACAAACTTTAATAGGAAAAAGAATTATCACAAAATAAAATAAATAAGTAATTTGAAACAAAATAATATAAACTTTAATATAATATATAAGTAGAAACAAAACAAAATAAAATAAACTTTAATGACATAAATAAAATTTATGAAACTAAAATTATCAAAGTATTTTCTGTTCAAAACATTATAAGCAACCTTTAGTATTATTGAAACGAAAATTATATAAAATTGATGGAACTAAAATTATCAAATTATTTTCTGTTCAAAATCATTAAAAGCAAAAAGAATTTTCATAAAGAACTTTTTTTGTTAGAAACTTTAATAGAAAAAAGAATTATCATAAAATCAAATAAATAAGTAATTATAAACAAAATAAAATAAAATAAATAAGTATTTTGTTGTAAGTAAAAACTAAAAAAATAAAGCAAAAAAGAAAACAAAAAACTGGGAAAAAATAAAACAGTTGCCACCTACTGGGCTACCACGGCCTCAATACGACTAGAAACCCTATTGGGCCAGGATTCAGGCCCGCAGACGGCCCAGCAGGCCCACAAGCAGAGACACAAGTTTAGGCCAGTAGGCCTGCAATAGTGAGGAGTTCAAATGGGTGGGCAGAGTCGCGCTTATAAACATGTGTGACCCCTCTTCAGCTAGCGAGGTGGGACTAAACTTTGGCCGCGACGAGGGCAACACAGGGGCCTTTGGTCCCGGTTGGTGGCACCAACCGGGACTAAAGGGGTGCAATGGTACCGGTTCGTGGCACCAATCGGTACCAATGCCCCCCCTTTTAGTCCCGGCTGGTGCCACCAACCGGGTCCAAAGGCCTCTGCTTCCCGCCCTTTGGGTTGCTGAAAAGAGACCTTTGGTCCCGGTTGGTGGCACCAACCGGAACTAAAGGTGGGCATTAGTCCCGGTTGGTGGCACCAACAGGGACTAAAGGGTTGGTTATATAACAAACACTTGTGAAAATTTTCTTTCAGTTCATCTTCCCCGCCGCCCGACGCCCCAGCGCTGCTCCTCGTTGCCGTCGCCGTCATCGCCTCTGCGCC
>NW_021232420.1:0-1978 GCF_002162155.2 Triticum dicoccoides | reverse complement strand
TATGATAAAGAGCCCGGGCTGACATGGCTAGCCGTAAACCCAAAGTGGCACTAACTTACAGGGACAGGCATCCATGACCCAGCATCGAACGTGTCGGTCATCAGCGAGTGAATCCAGGCTGTAGCACTGGGCTAACAGGACTCCGGTGAACCGGGCTGTAGCGGGCTAGCAGGACTCCGGTGTTCATCGCGTGACATTTCCCCGAAGGGACAGACACAGGATCGAAGAAGGACACATGCCGGCCTGCCTAAGTGTTCCGGAGCAGTAGCAAGCTACCAGGGCTCAGTGGAAGCACTAGGAGACATTTCCCGGTAAGAGAGGCTACTAAGAATAAACAACTAGATAGTCAGATCCCACACATAGCAATACACATTACACGTACGCATAACATGCAAGTATGTGCTGTACAACATGGCATCACAACATAACTCAACAACTCATATAGATAAAGGCTCAGAAGAGCCGTCATAGCATATTTGCAAACAGGGGTCACAAGACCCATCATACAGAGCATACAAGCAACAAGCGGAAGCATTACATGTCTGGGTACAGACATCTACAAAGAAAAAGGCTGAAGAGCCTGACTATCTACAACATCCGATCAAGATCGTAGCTGAGGTACTAGCTACTAGTCGGAGTCCGTGGGAACACTAGGAAGACCGAAGTCTCAGCTGCAAAAACATAAATAAAGCAACATGAGTACAAAGGTACTCAGCAAGACTTACATCAGATCCTATCATACATGCATTGGTATCAAGAGGGTAATGTGGGGTTTAGTTGCAGCAAGCCAGCTTTGACTCTGTGGCTATCCTATTCTACGACTACCAGAAACTCTTGAGGTGAAACAACGTACACGAGTCCACTAATCACCACACAATACGCTACTATGGATTCATCCCCGCCTCCCTACGAGAAGGCCATCCATAGCACTCACACTTGTCTTGAGCATTTTATAGTATCCACTTCAAGTTGTCTATGTACCATGTAAGCATCCAAGAAGTCCATAACCGCGGACCCGGCTATTCGAATAGATCATGTTAACCCTGCAGGGGTGTACTTCTTCACACACGCTCTCGCCACTTACCGCCATGTACACGTCATGTATCTCGGCAACCTTCAAGCGGAAGCCTGGCGAGGGTGTCGGCCACGACCTGACTAACCACACAAGACTCTAGTCCAGGTTTATCGCCTATTCGGGTTCCATCCACAAGGAGATCCGGCCGGGGTGTCGCTCACGGCCCCAAACGATGTGAGCAGGGTTCCCGAGCCCACCAACCGGGTGCCACTCGGTACACCGTGCCACGTGTGCCTAGTCTGTCCCAAGCCCACCCTGCCGGGTGCCACTTGGTAGAAGAATAGCACTACCTACAAACACCAGAAACTAGTTGCGACTCCTGGACAGAGACCAAGTTGGTTAATAAGTCGAGAGGGGTCGAGTTACCGGAACCCAATGTGTGGTAGTATCGGGTCATTGGACAACATACACAGAACTCAGTGCTTAAGGACGGTTCCGGTGAGACAACCCACCATGTACTCCTACATGGCCTCTCACCGCTACCTTTACCAAATCGTGTTCACACACTTCACTCTCAGCATCAGAACATATCGTAACATTCCAATTCATTCCCAATGAACCAGACCTGACACAACTCTAAGCAGTAGCAGGCATAGCATGGTAGGAACACAACAATGGCTTCAATCAACTCCTACACATGCTAGTGGGTTTCAACTATTTACTGTGGCAATGACAGGTCATGCAGAGGAATGGGTTCAACTACCGCAGCACAAAGTAGCAGATGAATCGTTGTTGTCCTAATGCAATAACTGAGAGCAGGAGCGAGAGAGTAGGGTTTTATTGAAATGAACAATGGGGTTTGCTTGCCTGGTAAAACAACAAGGGAGGCACTGCTACACAGACAGGTACTCTGGAACGTCTCCGGAGCAGGACCTATCGAGAAGGAACGGTGCCGGCGATCAA
>NW_021232419.1:0-1131 GCF_002162155.2 Triticum dicoccoides | reverse complement strand
AGGCACTAGCAATTACTATCCACATGAAGTAGGTAGAGTGAATCTCGGGTTCAGAACCCAGGAGTAGAATACCTACTACTAAGTAGCATCACGGGATGCTTCCGAGAATAAAGGCCAGAATCTTCACACTAGGACACAAATCATGGCTAGACCACTAGATGATCCCCTAAGCACTTAGGGTCATAATAATAATTCCAACATATATGTCGAGGCAATAATTACCTCAACACACCGATTAGTGTGGTTAATCTGGCCCATGGGAACATCGGAAACAGAAGGAAGGGATTTGCAAATGCATCGGACTATTTAGAAACCTGGGATGACTCGGACAGCATAACGGCTATAATTGCTCAAAAAGATTTGAGACAATCACAAAATGGTGGCATAACTACTCAGAAGCACAATATCAAGGTTCCGAGATCAACAATTAACATACGGAAGTAGTAGGAACTGAACTGAGACTTAAATCCAACAATCTTGTAAGTCTACTGATTAGTAACACGTGATCCTAATAGAAAGAAGAGATAGCCTAGTTCTTAATCCCCGCAGGAAAGATAAGATGACTCAGATCAGAAGGGCATGAGATATAAGGAGTAAAAAGAGCCTTACGTTCCATCCCACAATCAATTCCCTTATATAACTAAAGAATTTCTAGACTCAACTTCGACCAGTTTGGCTTGGTAATCCTACAGGCAGTCAAGCTCTGATACCAGCGCTGTCAGGACCCCGACTCAATGCCACATCGATCTAGCATGTAACACCTCATATCACTTTGCGGCCTCACGCACGGTATCCCCACGGGTGTCGCATTACCTTTGCCCGGGACCGTTTGCGCCTTTTGGCACACGTATATGACAGTGTCGCTAGCATCCATATGATAAGGAGCCCGGGCTGACATGGCTAGTCGTAAACCCAAAGTGGCACAGACTTACAGGGACAGGCATCCATGACCCAGCATCGAACGTGTCGGTCATCAGCGAGTGAATCCAGGCTGTAGCACTGGGCTAGCAGGACTCCGGTGAACCGGGCTGTAGCGGGCTAACAGGACTCCGGTATTCATCGCGTGACATTTCCCCGAAGGGACAGACACAGGAACGAAGAAGGACACATGCCGGCCAGCCTAAGTGTCCC
>NW_021232418.1:0-1332 GCF_002162155.2 Triticum dicoccoides | reverse complement strand
TATACATCACATATGAAACTCATCAATCAGAACATCTTGAACTAAACATATATATCGTCCTAGTGAGGAAGTCATTCAGCAGATCTATGAAGAACATCTTATTCCTTTGGCATCTCACAGAACTATAGGTCTCACATGGGGCATCCATTTACTGCTTTCATCAAGTTGAGAAAAATAACATACATAACAGATGCATATAGATATAATGCAACATAAGCAGTTAGTACGAACTAGCGCTATCCAACCATCTAGATATTAACACATACTTGTAATTAAACAGTTCAACAAACCATGTGTAGTTCAAACATAAAATATACAAAGTTAAATAGTTCATACGAAATAGGTAGCACGGTAAGCTAGTGGCCAGAGGGACAGGCCTCGTGGTCGTGCCTAGTGGACCTACGATGATACCCCTGCTGACATTCCTCCTCATGCTCCAAGGCATCACAGTCTATGAGATCCTCCTCAGCGCTCTTCTTGGCTGAATGCTGAAGTAGCATCATCTTAATGGGCTCCATGAGTTTGTTATCTCTCGCACACTCGCTCACCAATGGGTCGAAGAACTGCATCTCGGCCTGTTTGTTCGCCTTCTCCTCAGCCCTACTGCACATCCTCATGCCGTCTGGCGTGAGGAACTTCGCGTACTCACGACACTCAGGGAAGTTCAGAATAACCCTTCTTGAAAGAACTCTACCGCCATGGCATCATAGGCACGCACAACTAACTTCGAGGTGTCCTAATGGCCAAGCTCGTGGACGACATTGTCCTTCCTAATGATGGCATAGTACTTATTTTCCTTTGGTCGCACACGAAGAAACTTCAGAGCCATCTGCGATGGTGCATATATTAACAAGTACCTGCAAAACCTACAATCTACAATGTAATAAAACGTACACTACAACTACACTAAAATCATAGTCTAGAACTATATTAAATTCTGTCACTACAAGTACACTACATAGAACTACAATAAAGGTACACTAGCTAAAATCTACACTACACAAAATTCTACATGATTCTTACACTGAAAAAAAATCTAAACTACAACTACACAAAAATATTACACTACAACTACGCAAAAATCTATGCTACGAATTCTACAGTACTACTATTAAAATAAGAATTCTATACTACAACTACACAAAAATCTACACTCGGAATTCTACACTACTACTATCACAATAAGAATTCTACACTACAACTACACAAAAATCTACACTATGACTTCTACACTACTACTATTAGACTAAGAATTGTAAACTAGTACTATTACACTACACAACACTATGTAGAAATCACCGGTGGCGGCGGGAGACTAGGAGGGGGCGTTGC
>NW_021232417.1:0-1451 GCF_002162155.2 Triticum dicoccoides | reverse complement strand
GTCATCTACATATAATATGAGAAATGCTACAGAGCTCCCACTCACTTTCTTGTAAACGCAGGCTTCTCCATAAGTCTGTGTAAACCCAAACGCTTTGATCATCTCATCAAAGCGAATGTTCCAACTCCGAGATGCTTGCACCAGCCCATAAATCGAGCGTTGGAGCTTGCACACTTTGTCAGCATTCTTAGGATCGACAAAACCTTCCGGCTGCATCATATACAATTCTTCCTTAAGGAAACCATTAAGGAATGCCGTTTTGACGTCCATTTGCCATATTTCGTAATTATAGAATGCGGCAATTGCTAACATGATTCGGACGGACTTCAGCTTTGCTACCGGTGAGAAAGTCTCATCGTAGTCAACCCCTTGAACTTGTCGATAACCCTTAGCGACAAGCCGAGCTTTATAGATGGTCACATTACCATCCGCGTCTGTCTTCCTCTTAAAGATCCATTTATTTTCTATGGCTCGCTGCTCAATGGGCAAGTCAGTCAAAGTCCATACTTTGTTTTCATACTTGGATCCTATCTCGGATTTCATGGCTTCTCGCCATTTGTCGGAATCCGGTCCCGCCATCGCTTCTTCATAGTTCGAAGGTTCACCGTTGTCTAACAACATGATTTCCAAGACAGGGTTGCCGTACCACTCTGGTGCGGAACGTGTCCTTGTGGACCTTCGAATTTCAGTAGGAGCTTGATCGGAAGTATCTTGATCATTATCATTAACTTCCTCTCTAGTCGGTGCTGGCACCTCAGGAACATTTTCTTGAGTTGCGCCATTTTCCGGTTCAAGAGGCAATACTTCATCAAGCTCTACTTTCCTCCCACTTACTTCTTTCGAGAGAAACTCTTTCTCCAGAAAGGACCCATTCTTGGCAACAAAGATCTTGCCTTCGGATCTGAGGTAGAAGGTGTACCCAATAGTTTCTTTTGGGTACCCTATGAAGACGCATTTTTCCTGATTTGGGTTCGAGCTTTTCAGGTTGAAGTTCCTTGACATAAGCATCGCATCCCCAAACTTTTAGAAACGACAGCTTAGGTTTCTTCCCAAACCATAATTCATACGGTGTCGTCTTAACGGATTTCGACGGAGCCCTATTTAAAGTGAATGCGGCAGTCTCTAAAGCATAGCCCCAAAAAGAAAGCGGTAAATCGGTAAGAGACATCATAGATCGCACCATATCTAACAGAGTGCGATTACGACGTTCGGACACACCATTACGCTGAGGTGTTCCAGGCGGCGTGAGTTGTGAAACTATTCCACATTTTCTTAAGTGTGCCCCCAAACTCGTGACTCAAGTATTCTCCTCCACGATCTGATCGTAGAAACTTGATTTTCCTGTCACGTTGATTTTCAACCTCACTCTGAAATTCCTTGAACTTTTCAAAGGTTTCAGACTTGTGTTTCATTAAGTAGATATACCCATACCTACTTAAATCATCAGTGAG
>NW_021232416.1:0-418 GCF_002162155.2 Triticum dicoccoides | reverse complement strand
GGGATGTGGCCGTCAGGTGGTTAAGGGAACCTCTTCTGAAAGACTTCGTCTCAATCTTCGGATTGGGTCCAGTGGGTAAAGCGTACAAAACTCTGCAGAGTATTAAAACTAATCATGATTAGCCGTGCCCCCGGTTATGGGTAAATTTGAGCCGCTATGCCATTATAGATGTTGGATGATCTTGACAGATGTGACACTTAATAATATTTGTGGGCAACTTAATAAAGGGTAGGTTGGAGTTGATTTTGCCAACTCAACCTTGTGTATAATTGTAGTAATAAAAGAACTAAATAAAATTGACTATTAGGTAGTTATTAGGATAAAATCAGCTTTCTGCAAAAATAAACCCTCAAGCCTTCCTTTTGTTATAGTATGCATATACATGTAGGTCTGCTATATTATTACTCCTGTGTAACTT
>NW_021232415.1:0-1079 GCF_002162155.2 Triticum dicoccoides | reverse complement strand
GGTTATCTGGAAGAAACCTGTTGAACTTGGTTCGACATGTTAATCTATGCATCCACAACTCAGAAAGATATATGTTCCCTTGAGTTGTCCCTCTTCATTTGTATTCTGACCATCGTCTATCAATTGATAGTCAGGAGTAATTGTGCATCCGTGTTATCGATGCTTATTATTCTTGTTGTCCGTCAAGCCATTCTATTTCAGAATGACTAGGAAAAACAAACTCCAATACCTTATCCATATCTAGAATTGGGTCAAAGTAGTTGTGTTCTGCAGATCAAATGCCCATCCAGCTTTTGCTCTGTTCTACCCCGGAGTATTACCCCTTAATGTCAGGATTGTGATGAGAATTGCACCATCTCTCATGAATTCTTGATGCAGTGATACTTCGTGCCATCATTTTTCATTCCTCGGTCCCGTGTTGTCACAACCGGAATGCCGGCAAGTGAACCATGATGTGTGAAATCAATACTCCTAGCAACCGTGTTGCTTGGTAGTTAATGGACACTAATATTATTCCTAGCGTGTTGGTTATTGAAACACTATTCTAGGATTGATCGTGCTACCTAGTCCTTATTTCTGGTGCACTCTTCGATCAATGAGTTAGGATTATTCAACCCCTTTCTTATTTGATCATATCATCTTGCCTCGAAAGTAAGATTGTTCTCGAGCATAGTAACATATCGGTGGTTCGTGATGTTCCGAATATCTTCCCGGAAGTATTACCAGGTTGTCACCTGACCGCTATGTTGAGTTCGTGATCATGCTGGTTTTCCTCCAAACCACCCATTCTCCAAGAATCTGTGTTGGATACCCCTGAGCTAGTTGGTTAAGCTAAGCAACAACTTGGAGAGTTGGAAGATAAAAGCTTGTTTGACTTAGTTCGTGTCAAGGGATATTTTGTGTTTGTGTGTGTTGAAGAAAGATGATATCTTCATCGATTGGTTCTCGTGATCAGTTGTTGGATCTATTGTCTTGTCCAAACTTTGTTTTGAGTGTGGGCTATCCTCAAATCAAACCAGAACCAACGATTTTCGTAATGTTGTCTTACTCGTGGTTGACTCCTCGAGCATACACCATTA
>NW_021232414.1:0-2480 GCF_002162155.2 Triticum dicoccoides | reverse complement strand
TTTATATATTAAACATGAGAGTTGGCCAGTCGTCGGCTTCTGCCCCCACGTAGGAAGTACGGGGGTGTTCGGGATAAACCTGATCACTCTTTATCCTAGTTTTGGTTCCTTCGAAGGAGGTGTTCAGCACAACGAACCAGGCAATCAGACTATAGGGCTTTGTCACTCTCACTTAGCCATAGGAGCTTTATAAAAGGAAGGTAGGCGTAGCCCCTAGTGTTCGGAAGACCGTACGAGGGGCTATATAAGCACGTGATCGGAAGAAAAGCCGATCCATCTCACGCTGCATTGGTTATGGCATTATGCAGGAGAAATCCTTAAAGATTTTACAACCTCTCGAACAGCTGACCAGCTCTCACCGTATCATGACAGTCAGTTTTCGGCTTTCTCTACTGAGGTGCTCGTCTGGAAGAACCGGGACACAATTGCAGTAGTTCTCCCTGTGCCGCCTTAGCCGATATAGCGGAACATAAGGCAGCAAAACATGGGAGCCGGGCAAACCCAACATTTGACCCAAGACATGGTTCGGAGCTAATGCATATAATGCTATAAGTTCGGGGTGCCAAACTTCCATGAAGGTGTTCGGACTTTATTGCCGTATTATGGGTAAAGCGAAGCCCCTGACATATTTAAAGCATATCGCGGTGTATGGATGGCACTTGATAAAAGAATTTCAATAAGAAATAACAGCAGATAAGCGTTATATAAATCCACATGTTGTATTTGAATAGTATGTCGATGCGTGTGAGTACAGGTAATGTGGTAAAAAAGAAATATGACTGTGGAACCTGCCGAGACCAGGGGGAAGAAGCTGCATGCGGATCCGGAGTATAGTCGGATGGTCATCGCGGGGAATATCTAAGGATTCCCTTGCGTGTTCGAGCTGCTTCCATATCGCCAGTACTGGTCTGCGCAAAGTTAAACCTGCAAACAAAATGTAAGAAATGCTTGTGTGCCGCAGAGCGGTTGAGCCGCGGTATGTGGCCTGTCCTGGCTTTCGCCAGAGTGTTTAATTGAGCTCTGGATGAGCCGGGTTATCCTGCCACGAAGTATTTCGAAGTCCTTTAGCGGTGTCTGGGAGTCGGGCCATCGATTCGAGCTTCGGTTGGAAGGTGCTACTTGTAGCTTCTTCTGTTAAAGCAGCGGTATACTCCTTGGTGCCGAGGGAAAGTTCGGCCTTGCCATTAACCGCGATGACGCCGCGCGGACCAGGCATCTTGAGCTTATGGTAGGCATAATGTGGTACTACGTTGAATAGAGCGAACGCGGTTCATCCGAGCAGTGCCTGATAATCATTGCGAAAGGGGACGATGTCGAAGATTAACTCTTCGGCACGGTAATTGTCTGGTGATCCGAAGACTATCTCAAGGGCGATGGAGCCTGTACAGCAGGCCTCCACACCTGGTATAATACCGCTGAAGGTGGTTTTAGTGGGCTTGATCACCGAATGATCGATGCCGATCTTGCGCACTATGTCCTGATAAAGCAGGTTTAGACTGCTACCTCCATCCATAAGGACTCGCGTGAGGTGGAACCCGTCAATTATTGGGTCGAGGACTAGTGCAGCTAGATTGCCCTGATTAGTGTTAACCGGACGATCCGTGTGGTTGAAGGTGATCGGCCCTAGTTTAAATTGTGGGACGACTGGTTCCGTTAAGTCAACATCCCTAAGGGTGTGCATCTGGTCTGGGTTGGGAGTGTAGGTGCCATTTACCACGTTCACCGCTTGGATTTGTGGGGGAAATTTCTTTTGCCCTCCTGTACTTGGTGATCTGGGCTCCTCGTCGCCATCATCGCTTTGAGACCCCTTATCTTTGTTTTTGGCACCTGACCTTCCGGCTTGTTTGAAGACCCAACATTCTCTGTTGGTATGATTGGCTGGTGTTCCTGGGGTGCCATGAATTTTGCATGGGCGGTCGAGTATGCGGTCCAGACTAGACGACCCTGAATTGTCATTTGTGAGTGGCCCGTTCAGCTGACTGGACGTAGAGCCCTTAAATCTGGCATTGACTGCTGTATCTTTGGCGTTTCCACCATTTTTGCGGCGCTTGTGTTTGTTGTGTTGGGATTTGCCGTTGCTATCTCTGGCTTCTGATGTGCCAGGGTTGCTTGCTGTGTTGTTGCTACGGGCCAACCGGCTATCTTCGCCCGCGCAAAAGCGGGTCATGAGTGTCGTGAGGGCTGCCATGGATTTTGGCTTCTCTTGGCCGAGATGTCGGGCGAGCCACTCGTCACGGATGTTATGTTTAAAGGCCGCTAGGGCTTCGGCATCTGGACAGTCGACAATTTGGTTCTTTGTAGTTAGGAACCGAGTCCAGAATTTCCTGGCTGACTCTCCGGGCTGCTGTTTTATGTGACTTAAATCATCAGCATCCGGTGGCCGCACATAAGTGCCTTGGAAGTTGTCCAGGAATGCGTCTGCCAGGTTCTCCCAGCTTCCGATGGAGTCTGCAGGCAAGCTATTTAGCCAATGCCGAGCC
>NW_021232413.1:0-553 GCF_002162155.2 Triticum dicoccoides | reverse complement strand
ACCTGAAATCATCACTCGTAACTCCGTTCTTGTTCCCCTTGCGCATGCCATCATCTCCATGCTTTCTCTTGCTCCAACGTTCATTCTTCTCCAAGCTAGGCCCTTCATTTGTAAGCAAAACAAATGTATCCAATTTAGGCAGCATCATATTCTCATGAACATTAGAATCATTACCAAGAAACGAAAGTACCTGGTAATTTAGTTGCTGTGCGCGAGCTCTAGTAATTGGTCCAGTATGTATAGCAGCAGGGGCTGTGGGTGTAACAATGGTATTGATGTCCTCATCATCCTCCCCTTCTTGAAATGAAATCGTCCTCGACGGAAGCTCATCTTCCTCACCCAAATAAGGCTTCAAATCTGCAATGTTAAAAGTGGGACTAACCCCAAAATCTGCAGGCAGCTCAAGTTTGTATGCATTATCATTTATTTTCTCTAACACCTTAAAGGGACCATCAGCACGTGGCATTAGCTTTGATTTGCGCAAATCATGAAACCTATCTTTACGCAAATGTAACCAAACAAGATCTCCAGGTGCAAAGAAAAGATACTCGGT
>NW_021232412.1:0-1791 GCF_002162155.2 Triticum dicoccoides | reverse complement strand
TGACCTCCGTCTGCATGAGTGCACATCTTTTCAGAAACTTGTCAACAAAGCCATCAGTGCTGAAACTGGTCAGACTGACTATGACGCAACACGCAAGCATGGCCGTGATATGGGTTCCTCATCCGGTGCTGGTCCTCAGAAGCGCCGCGTGTGGGTACCCAACACCGCCCTGCCACCCAGGTTCACACCGAGGCCAACTTTCCAGGCGCCTCGCCCTGTTCAACAGTCTGCACCAGCCAAGCCCTATGGTGGTTCAACCAACAATGCTCCTCCACGTACCAGTTCCGTGACTTGTTTCAAGTGTGGGGAATCTGGTCACTATATGCGTGAGTGTCCCCAGACCAACCCCAACCAGTCTGCTAAAGCTGTTGGCCGTGGCAAGCCGACAGGAAAAATATTCCACGCCAAGCCGGTCACCGCTTCACGTGGCCATGTCAACTGTATCTCTGCCGAAGAAGCTCAAGAAGATCCCAACGTCGTTCTCGGTATGCTTCTTGTTAATTGCCACCCGGCATCTGTTCTTTTCGGTACAGGAGCCTCTCATTCTTTTGTATCCGAAAATTATGCTCGTTTGCATAACGTTGCATTCGGTGATATGCCAACCTCTATGGTAATTCAAACTCCGGGATCCAAATGGCAAACTTCTAGAGTAAGCCATGGAAATGAAATCCAAGTCGACAGACTTGTTTTTCTCGCATCTTTGATAGCCCTTAAATCTTCAGATATTAATATCATTCTGGGTATGGACTGGATGTCAGCTCATCATGCCCAAATTGATTGCTTCTCTAGGACTGTTCAACTCACCCATCCTTCGGGGAAGATAGTCAATGTCTTGACCCGAATAGCCAAGCGACAGTTATTTTCTCTTAACGCCAGCCCTTTGCCAGACCTTGAGGACGTTCCGGTAGTCCGTGACTTCCTGGATGTCTTCCCAGAGGAATTGCCAGGTGATCCACCTGACAGGGATGTCGAGTTCGTAATAGACCTCATCCCGGGAACCGTTCCGATTGCTAGAAGACCTTATAAGATGGCACCCCTAGAACTAGCCGAGCTTAAGAAACAACTCGATGAGTCCTTGAAAAAGGGTTTCATCCGACCTAGCTCATCTCCGTGGGCTTGCCCCGTCCTATTCGTCAAGAAGAAGGATGGTACGGACCGGATGGTTGTAGATTACCGACCTGTCAATTTGGTCACAATCAAGAACAAATATCCGCTTCCCAGGATCAACGACCTGTACGATCAGCTCGCTGGATCCTCAGTCTTTTCCAAGATGGATTTGAGGTTGGGCTACCATCAAATCAAAATCAGAAACGGGGACATCCCTAAAACGGCCTTTGTTACTCGTTATGGCCAATACGAGTACACCGTCATGTCCTTTGGTTTAACCAACGCTCCAGCCACCTTTTCTCGGTTAATGAACTCAATCTTCATGGAGTATTTGGATAAATTCGTCGTAGTTTATCTCGATGATATACTCATCTACTCCAAGAACGAGGAAGAACATGCCGAACATTTAAGGCTAGTGTTGAAGAAACTTCGAGAGCATCGCCTTTATGCCAAATTTTCTAAATGTGAATTCTGGTTGTCAGAAGTGACCTATCTGGGTCATGTAATATCTGGTAAAGGTATTGCTGTTAACCCTGAGCGAGTTCAAGCCGTCCTTAATTGGACTCCACCTGAATCGGTCAAGCAAGTTCGGAGTTTTCTGGGCTTAGCGAGCTATTGTCGTCGCTTTGTCGAGAACTTCTCCAAAGTTGCCAAACCTCTAACCGAACTCCTCAAGAAAGATAA
>NW_021232411.1:0-3010 GCF_002162155.2 Triticum dicoccoides | reverse complement strand
CCCCCCCCCACATGGGTCCCGGTTCGTGAAGAACGAGGACTAATGGGCTGGCCAGGCCCGAACGATAGCCCTGTTTTCTACTAGTGTCCCTCCCTACGAATAAAATTCCTACCTCGTATCCTACATTACAGCATCTCCAACAACCGCGCTAGATATCACGTGCGCGGGCCGGTTTGCCGCGCTCCAGCAGGCGTGGGAAAAAGAAGTGTGCGCGCGCGAAAAAGCGGCCTAGCGCACAACATATTTGGCGCGCGGCACCGGGCGCGCTCTATAAAACTGCACGCGCTAGCCCGCCAACCGCCACTCCATTGCCTCCTTCTTCTCTGCCTCGCCGTTCTTCCTCGCCTCCAGCATCCCGCCGCCGACACCGCGCCCTTCTCCCCACGCCGCCGCGCCTTCTGCCCCGCCGCCGACATGATGACGCGCGTATGGAGCACCTCTGGTTACCGCGACGTCCGCGCCCGCCCCTCCGGCATGTTTTACGTGGAGATCCGCTTCGGTAATACACGTCTCGGCATGGGGAAATGACGCGGCGGCGTGGCGCCTCCCGGGGCCACGTTTGCAGATGAACTTCAACGACGTGCGGACGTGCCAGCAGGCGCAGGACCTCGCGCCTCCGCCGCGGCTAATCACCGACGAGGACTGCCATATCCAGTGTATGCGTGAGCGCCGTATCCTCATCGCCGAGGCGAACGAGTCATGGCAGAGTGGCGCCAGAGCTTCCCACATGACGTCGCCACCGAGAACAACTCCTGGGCAGAGAGGAGGGCAAAGCGAGCCACGGGTCGGGCGGACAGACGTGAATGGAAGGCACTGGCGCTAGCGCAATGCGAACTGGGAGCTGCGTCGACCTTTGACGACAACGATCCTCGATGGTATGACGCATTTCTGTCGTCGGACTACACCGCCAAGGAGGAGGACCACAACGAGGAGTAGTTTCTAGTATATTTGCTTCGTAGTATCTTATTATCTATTTTTATTTGTATCGTATGGACTAGTTTGTGGTGTTGGGTTTGAACTATGCTATATGAATTATCTATATGTTGTTGTTCGTATGTGTTGCATTGTAGTTTCAGTTGCTCGTGCGCGCCGGATTTTACAGCGCCTGCTTAAGCAATGTAGCCGCGCCTTATTTTGCAACGCCGGTTGGAGCAAGCGCCTTCCTACGCGCAAAAAAAAATTATATTCGATGCTGTAAAAATTATTTAGCGCGCCTGTTGGAGATGCTCTTAGCTGCATGCATTGTCCAACCAAACACTGGATGGATCATCACTCGGCCCTGTTATGTTATGCGATGCATCAACCCATGATTTTATTACTATTATGATAAATGTACTAATTTGAGATTGTCATCTTAAAAGCAGAGACAGCAAAGGAAGCCTTACTTTTTCAGCGTGCCTGATTATCCAAGTCTGAGTTTTGATCTAGATGGAAAGATGGAACCCCTGACTGGTTTTATATCAAAACACATTGAAAACGAAAAGCATTTTGCATCAACATCATAAGGGAAACAACGTGTTCAGCAAACAAGGGGAAATACTAATGGTACTACGCTGGTTTGATGCACATACCAGGAAAACCCACTGTTTACACACTGATGATGTAAACTATGGGACAAAAAACCTGTTATGCGGTACTCCAGCTTTATTATTACAACTTGGAGGATGCTAGAACGTGTTCAAAAGAAAAATAGAAACACACCAAGACGAACTCGCAACAACAAGAGGAGAGTGATTATTCACTTGTATTGCACCCCGACCGTGAACTGAATCTGGCGTCTTTCGTTCTCCTCCTTTAGCTGACAAAGTGCATCGTTCAGTGATGATTGGTCGGATCCCATGTATGAAATGAGCTTCACCTCTTTGAGGTTCTTCAAGTGCTGGATGCCAACAATTCTATTCACACCATGGCCGAAATTCACATTAAGGCCCTCGAGCGTATCCATGGCCCCATCCTCAAATTCGATCACATCGATGCAGCAATCAAATGAGAGATTCCTCAGCACCGGAAACTTGTGCGCACTACGTGCAACGAGTTTTCTTCCAACGTAGGCTCCGGGAAAGATTTTGAGTACCTGCAGGTTGGGCAGCTTACACAGGACGCCATATAATTGTTGGTCATCCCTAAGCAGTGAGCATATAAGTTCCATCTCAACGAGATTGTGAAGTGACGAGACCCAGTCGGGAATCTTATCAATCTGACCATCCAGGTAAAGACTTTGGATGAGCACTGACGGTGAGCCCATGCCACTAAGAAAATTGAGCTTCCTTATCTCAAAGCTACCAATGCCGAGATACCGGAGGGAGTACAGCTTGCAGATGGATTTGACAAGCTCATCGAGAATAGGCTTTGTACTTTCCCTGGGTTCATCAACAAAGATAGTTACCTCTCGCAAGTCTACTAGTTCACCGAGCTCTTTGGCAACTTGCACATCCGTTATATGTACACAACCAGCATCTCGCAGTACTTTCATCTTACAAAGCCCTGCGGGAGGTTTCCACATAATTCTCCAGTTATCCTTCTTGCGGAATCTCAGACGCTCAAGTTTCTCTAGCCTTGTGATGGTTTCTGGTAGCTTCTCAAGGCCTGTACACTCCACATCAAGAACTTGCAAATGCTCTAGCTCACCCACTTTCTCAGGCAGCACACTGATATTTGTACGCTTCATGCTCAAGAACCTTAGGAGGTACATCTTGCAGATATCCTTCACATGCTTGTTTTCCAAGCCCTGGCAGTCTTCCAGATCAAGTACTCTCAGTAGTGTGAACTCGCCTAGCCGATCAAAGAGCTTCTTCTCTTGGAGATCAAACATGCTTAATGAACGAACATGCTGCACCTCTAACCTCTCTATGCTATTTCTCTTCCCATGCCTGCCGGATGCCCCTCCTTTCATGGATGGAGAGTCACTGCTGGCTCCTCCATGGATGGAGAGGCGACGAACCCTATCATATGACATCCCTTCATACTGCCCACCCAACATGCTAACAAAGTTAGCTTCGATGGATTTGGA
>NW_021232410.1:0-586 GCF_002162155.2 Triticum dicoccoides | reverse complement strand
TCACGCCCCGGCCCGTCACTGCCCCCGGCCGTCGCCTCGCCGTCGCCGTCGCCCCGCTGTGAGCTCTCCCCCTCTAACCCCTCTCTCTCGCCCCCGGCGGCCACCATGGGCGCCGCCCCTCCCCGAGCCCATACACACACACACAAGCATGATGAACACACACACACACACGTATATATGTATGAATGCATGTATATATTAGTATATACGTATTTTGTATGTTTAATTACTTTAGATTTTTTATATTATTGTTTTTTCACTAGTATATATGTATGAATGCATGTTAGATGGATATAATTAGTGTTTAATTAGTATGGAATTTTTTTATATAATGTTGTTTTTCTGTTTTTTAATGGATGTATAGAAGTTGTTTTTTCTGTTTTTAGTGTTAGATGCTTAATTAGTATGAACTAGCATATAGAATTTTGACATATGCAATGATAGCATAATTAGTGTTATATAGAAATGTTAGTTATCAAAATCCAATCATTAAAAAAATGTTACTTTTTGCGGGCATATAGCTAGTATTTGTTCTCGACGATGCCCGGCCCGCATCCTCGCCGTCGACCCTTCCACGACGACGTCC
>NW_021232409.1:0-863 GCF_002162155.2 Triticum dicoccoides | reverse complement strand
GGGAGCGCGTCGATGTCGAGTGGAGCCTCCTGGAGCCAAGCGGAGTCGTCGGCGATGAAGGTGAGCGCGCCGAGACGGATCTCGCGGCCCTCGACCAAAACTCCACCAGAAACCATGATGAAGGCAATCGGAACAATTGCAACTTCTCCAAAAATCGCTAAGACACCTGCCCCAAGGTGGGCGCCAACTGTCGTGGTTCTAAGTCTGACAGTAGAATGGGGGGTAGGTATGGAGAGGCAAGATCCTAGCTATGGAGCAGTTGTGGAGACAAAGGATGTACGAGTTCAGGCCCTTCTCGGAGGAAGTAATAGCCCTACGTCTCGGAGCCCGGAGGCGGTCGACTGGATTATGTGTGTCTAGATTACAGGGGTGCGAACCCTTTACACTGAGGAGGGGGTGGCTTATATAGTGTCTGCCAGACCCCTTCGGCCCTCAGTTATGCAGGGTTTAAAGTACATTAAGGCTAGGCGTTACTGGTAATGCCTTACATAAAGTGTGCTAAATGACATAAAGACTACTTAATTACAGACCGTTTGGATGCAGAGTGGCTCTTGATCTCCTGGTGGTCGAGTGAGTCTTCATGGTCGAGTCCTTCGAGTCCGTCGAGTGAAGTCTCTCTTGGTTGACTGGAAGGTAGTTTCTTCTGAGGGTGTCCTTGGGAAGGGTACTTAAGACAGGTCTGTGACCCTACCCTAGGTACATGACTTCATCAGTGGGCGCGCCCCCCTACCTCGTGCCTTCCTCATTTCTTCCTTGACGTGGACTCCAAGTCTCCCGGGTTGCTTTCCTTCCAAAAATAACTTCTCCAGTTGATTCCGTTCCGTTTTGACCTCGTCTGATATTCCTTTTCCTCGAAACACTGA
>NW_021232408.1:0-1337 GCF_002162155.2 Triticum dicoccoides | reverse complement strand
TGCCCATATTGCTCAGCCTGCAAATTATGTAACAAAGTGTCAACTTAGTACATTAAAGAAGACACTAACTATTTAGGGAGGTCACATCTTACTTATGGGTTTCCTCGTCAACACATCTTGGAAAAGGTGGTGGAATATCCTGATAGAGACCGAACTGTCTCATGACACGCTCTGAATTGTAAGGCTCAACACACCACATGAATAATAAGTTGCAGCTAGTCGGCCAGAATGCACTATCGCTCACGCATCCTGTTGTGATGGGTCGTATATCGAAGACCATCTGTAACTGCTCCTGAGTCCACGGGTTCCATGTGACTAGTGACCCATCAAGCATCTCAAACTGCTGGTGGTATATAGGGTAACATCATCTGAGAATCAGCGTGGTTAGATAAACAATTAAAGTTTGCACGAAGCTAGGCGAGTGGGACGCCCCAAGTGCCACCAGAACGTTGTGATTCTGGCATTGTCATCCCAAGACGGGCTGAGATATTTAATGCCCAAGATGGAGAAACTCATTCAGAGACTAACGACTCACCTCTAATTGGTACAGCAGTGATCCTAGAAACATCTTTCAGTGTAGATGCAAGGTCCCCAAAACGAAAGTGAAAGGTGTGGGTTTCAGGTCTCCACCAGTCAATGAGGGATGTCAAAAGGGATGCGTCCGAACGTAATTGGTCTTCGGATGATGTGAGCCTAGCATAACCATGTAGTACATAAGCCTCAACGCGAGGAATGAAATAATCGTGTATTGACCATGTGTTACTTACGGTTCGAAGTCTGAAAGTTCGAGGATCATTATCATTATTTGGATTCAACAATAGGTGGCAATGGTGGCCGGCGTCATGGGGCCCCTGCAAAAGCACTCGCACTTCAGCCGTAACCTGCACACAAACATATAAATAAAAATAAACATCTAAAGACACAAATACAAATGCAAATTATCTGAAGACCCAAATTAACCTAAAAATACAGAGAGATACAATTTACATTAATTATCTGAAGATAACATCACGATTACAAAAATACAAAGAGATTCAATTTAAATTAAATATCTAAAGGTGCATCACGAGTATGAAAAGTATGAAAATTAAATATTACACACGGATTTTTCTTTCTGTTACCAAAAGTATGAAAATAGCACTTGCATGTATGTGGTCATCACCTCAAAAAGGACAGCGAAGATTGAAATACAAATTCTTCAATCATTCATCTCCTCCTTGTTTGCTACTAAGATGAATTATTTTACCTAATTACATACATCATTAAGTACATTAGCATGTAATCTTAACACAGAAAATTTAGATTATTGCGACATAACCAAGTAGACCTACGGTTTC
>NW_021232407.1:0-740 GCF_002162155.2 Triticum dicoccoides | reverse complement strand
GGGAAATTGGTATAACACTAGGCACTCCCCACCTCTTGAAAGTAGCTCTAGAGGAATTGCATAGTTACGTAGGTAAAGAAGATATGGTTGGAATCCTCTACCGCTCCGCATAACGGGCACAAACCATCACCAGGGCCATTGCGCTTAAGCACCTCTACTCCAGAGGGCAGACGCGCACAGATCCATTGCCAAAGGAACATCATCTTAAGTGGGAGCCGAATATCCCAAGTTTGAGTTAGCGGCTCCAGACCGGGGGAAGCAATGATGGCCTGGTATAGAGACTTAGTCGAGAAGTGGTCGAAAGATTCCAGGGACAGGAGCTACGGTCCTGGGCCTGGTCGACATCCGGAGGGTGAAGGGCAACACACTCTAGAAGTGCAATACAATCCTCCTGATCTAGGGGGCCAAATGCCCGTCGGAAGGCGAGGCGCCCTAAGTCAATACGGCCCGCTTGCACCAAGATGACGAACAACCCTGGAAAATAGGCTGCAAAGAGGGTGTCGCCCACCTATCGAACCAGAATAAGGTGGACAACGCCCCGAGCCGACCGAAATCGAGGAACCGATTTGAAGGACCAGGAGTAACTGGGTTATCGACTGCCAGAACTGGGAGCTCCCCGTTCTTTGGCAGAAAGCAAGTGTTTGTCCACGCAAGTACTTGGCTCTATAAGGTCCAGCCATAGACCACCCTCTCCTTGTCAATACGCCAGAGCCATGGCTTGAGTAGAGCGATGTTCATGC
>NW_021232406.1:0-1294 GCF_002162155.2 Triticum dicoccoides | reverse complement strand
CAGCACACCCGATGGCCCCGCCGCCAGAATGTCATGGAGAGGGCTCGGAAATCCCACAGGATCGGTCCGAGCGACGCCAGCCACTGCGTGCCCAGGACGATGTCGTAGCCCGCGAGCGGCAAGGCGAGGAAATCCTCCGCGAACTCCTCGTGGCCGATGCGGAAGGGCACGACGCGGTACGCGCCCTGGCACGGAACGCGCTCGCCGTTGGCCACCGTGACGCGCATCTTCTCTGTGGTGGGGGGCGGTAACGTAGCACGAGCGGCCGCCTCTTCGGCGATGAAGTTGTGGGTGGAGCCTGAATCGATCAGGGCGAGGAGGGAGACACCTCCGAGAGTAATCTGCATCTGCATGGTTTCACTCGTGCGCACGCCGGCGATCGCGTGGAGCGAGATTTGAGGGTCGGCCCGCGATGCATCACCAGTGGCGGAGGCCGCGTCGTCGTCGTCGTCGTCCGGCGCTAAGTCGAGGAGAAAGATGCGTTGGCACACGCGGTTGTGGCCCCTGCCAAACTTCTCGTTACAGTTGAAGCAAAGGCCCAGGCGACGGCGTTCCTCCATCTCTGTCTGGGAGAGACGCTTGATTGGGCGTCCGTCCGGCAGATTGTGGCCCTGCTGAGGTGCGGCTGGTGGGGCCGGAGCGGGGGGCGCGAGGCGTGGTCCTGGTGTCGGCAGGATGCCCTTCTGTGGAAAACGCACCGGTGGCGCGGCGGAAAGCGCGCACTGGTCGCGCAGCTCCAATTTGCGGGCGAGGCTCATGGCGACGGCGAGGGACTGTGGGTTATGGATCTCCACGTCGAGGCTGAGGGGTGGCTGGAGTCCCGCGGTGAAGATCTGCACTTTCTGTGTCTCGGATAAGGTACCTGCCCGGGGAAGGAGTGCCTCAAACCGCTCCTGGAAGTCGACGACGGACGTCGTGCGTTTGCACGCCATTAGTTCGCCCAGCGGGTTAGCGCGCAGCGGTGGCCCGAAGCGGAGATTGAGCAGCTCGGAGAAGCGGCGCCACGGAGGTGTGCCCTCGTCGCGCTGGACCTGCATATACCATAGTTGGGCAGGACCCTCGAGATTGTAGGACGCCATCCACACCTTCTCCTCCTCGGCGATCCGTTGTTGATGGAAGAAGGACTCGCATCTGTTGATGAAGGCGAGCGGATCAGACTTGCCGTCGAACTTGGGGAAGTCCATCTTCTGGAACCTGGGCGGCCGATCATTGTGGTGCTGCCCATCATGGGCGGCGGCAGCGCTGGACGAAGAGGAGGACTTGTCCTTCTGGAGTGCGGTGACGGACGACTGCA
>NW_021232405.1:0-1161 GCF_002162155.2 Triticum dicoccoides | reverse complement strand
ACGGTAGGGCTGCACCACCACCTGAGGTACGAGATCATGACCATCTTCCTAAACTGAAATTGAATATTCCACCATTTGAGGGTAGATATGTTCCTGATATATATCTTACCTGGGAGTTAGAAACTGAACAATGTTTTACATGTTTACAATATCCTGAGGAGAGACGTGTTCCTGCTGCTATTTGTGCTTTCACTAGTTTTGCATTTGTTTGGTGGTCTGAACATTGTAGATTATATCCCATTCCAGCTACTTGGGCTGCTTTGAAAGCTGCTATGCGTACTCGTTGGGTTCCACCTTATTATCAACGTGAATTACTTCAAAAATTGCAGCGCTTACGACAAGGAAAAAATTCTGTAGAAGAATATTATCAGGAATTACAAACTGGCATGATTAGATGTGGTATTGTTGAGGAGAATGAAGCTATGCATGCACGTTTTATGGGTGGATTAAATAGAGAGATTCCGACCATTCTAGAGTATAAGGAGTATACTAATATCACTCGTTTATTCCATCTTGCTTGTAAAGCTGAACGTGAAGTGCAGGATCGACAGGCATTGCCGCGAATTAAATTTTCTGCGGGTCGATCTTCACCATGGACACTACGTGCATCCTCTACTTCCACTGCACCAGCACCTCCATCAGGTGCCACCTCAAGCCATGATACAAGAAAGCAGGCACAACCACCACTATCTGCCAAGAGCACACCTGCCGGGCCTGCGCAGAGCTCTTCTTCCATGGCATCAATAGGGCACACAAGTGATATTATTTGTCGTTGTTGTAAGGGAAGAGGACATTTTGTGAGAGAATGCAAATCGCGACGTGTGATGATTGCTACTGAGGATGGTGGGTATGAGTCCGCTAGTGACTATGATGAGGACACTTTGGCTATTATTACACATGAAGAACACGGTGGAGATGATTCTGATAATGAGACACAATACATGGCTGCTGAAGATGCTGACAGGTATGAATGTTTAGTTGCTCAACGTGTTTTGAGTGTGCAGGTTACACAAGCTGAGCAAAATTAGAGGCATAATTTGTTCTATACAAAGGGAGTTGTGAAGGAACGTTCTGTTCGCATCATCATAGATGGAGGGAGCTGCAACAACTTGGCTAGCATGGATATGGTGGAGAAGCTATCTCTCACCACAAGACCACATC
>NW_021232404.1:0-1522 GCF_002162155.2 Triticum dicoccoides | reverse complement strand
AGCTGCACCAAGTACATCATCAACACAAGGTGCAGGAGGGACTCGACGTCAAACCCCGAGTCATCGCCCTCAACATGAGCGCCACACGTTGGCACCTCGACGACCACCGTCACCAACCCGACACTTTCAACAATGGAGGCATCCCAACATGCCCCCACATTGGAACCGATGGTCAAGACACCAAGAGGAAGAAAGGAACACACGGCCCACTCAGCAATGGCGCCCGCGAGACCCTCCGCGACCAACGCTTCCCCCACGGCCATCTTCCCCTCCCAGACGGGGAGATCGTCCACAACTACAGGCAACGATGGACAGGACTTCCTCATCTGCGCGACGACCTGGACCACCACTTCTCCCCACGCCACCAGTGCCACGAAGAGCTGGCGCCATTCCGACGGATAACCAACGCAAGCGCGAGAGGCGTCGGAGAAACCGCCAAGTTCTATATAAAGAACTCGAAGACTTAGTCCTTCGACACACCCAGGTACGCCTACGACCAGATGGCGCGGTCATTCAAGAAAATGACAGAATCAGGCTCCGCATCTCCCCCGAGTTAGAGCGGCACAAGCGGTATAATTACCTGCTCAGTGGTTTGGCGCCGAAACCGCGCAAGCCCTCCACAAGCAGCGCTGAGCAAAGGAGCAAGGAGATGCCTTCTTCATCCCTTCCCCCAAAAGATGGTGAACAGGTGAAGGCGGCCACGACACCACCCCCATTGGAGGACCGGAAGACACCACCCCCGTCGGCCACGCCAATGGATGGCATTAAAGTAACCAAGCCTACGACCTCCACAGGCAACGAAGCGGCTCTTGAGACTACATCCAAGGCCGCTCCCCAACCAGATGCAACACTTCCCATGAATCCTCCACTTGTTCCCTTTGATAGGTTGGACCAAGATGGGGAGGCTAATAAGCTTCAGCACGAGGCGGGCAAAGCAAAAGAACCAGTTGAGAAGAACCTTGCTTTATGTGGCACACTAGGAGTGTAACCCAGTCAAGAGTCAAGTAATGGATGGCGACCTCCTCGCATCACCCAAGAGTTTGGCTATCCTTCAGATGAAGAGATCGTGCCAAACCCTAAGGCGGACTTCCGGAAGACTTTCTTACCCCGCCTTGGCCATGTGTGTGCATGGTTCAAAGGAGCAGAGGGGGGGCCCAAGACAAGCTCTTCGTCATCACAAGAAGGTGCAAGATCCAAGGCCCCATGTCTTCCTGTAACTGCAGGCAAAGGATCGCTAGCGGATGGAAGTACTTCGCGACATCGAGACATATCGCCACGCCGCTACACCAACATCAAGGCTCATCTTCCTGAAGACCCTAACGAACTTCACCAGGTTGCGAGTCGGCCCGGAGCTAACACACGACTAAGGTCCATCGCACGTCAGAGCGTAACAGATGAGCCTGTTGGAGATGGAGAGCACCAGGACAACCTCGACGACGAAGAGAGCTTCTCCGACTCATCTTCTTCGCCTTCGTTGGAGATGCACCCGAACTCCCCTCCTTACCAAGACCTTGTTCCATCT
>NW_021232403.1:0-406 GCF_002162155.2 Triticum dicoccoides | reverse complement strand
TCTCTCTCCAACGGACTAACGTTGGATGAGTACACGCATCAGACACGAGTAAAGCATGCCTTTCATCCTAGTACTTTTCTGTGACACAATGACACCTATATAAGCCCCTTTTAACCCAAATACCGAGAGAATCAACCCCGCAAAAAAAAGACACTAAGAGAATCAAAGATTTTACCTAGAACTCACTAGCCTCCTTAAGGAAGAGAAAAACAATGAACAAGTGCAACCTAGACAATTCCCGTATATTTTTTTTTGAAAAATTATAAACCAACACACAACACACGTGTGAACAAATACATATAAATTGTCTCCCGCGTGTTTTTTAGCCGATTGTGTGCTCAATACTTTGATAACCTACCATATTTTAATGTGGACCCACCGCATAGTGAGGCAAGAGGTGTCCGCC
>NW_021232402.1:0-877 GCF_002162155.2 Triticum dicoccoides | reverse complement strand
TTACTAGTCTTATCTATCTTAACAGACCACACAAGATTACAAACTAAGTACCGTGACAGCCATGCTTATCTAGTTTATGCGTAACAATTTGCAGAAAATTACAAACTTAGTTTCAGAAAAATAGGCAATCTAGATTAGTGTTTGAGCTGTAAAGTGAATAAGATGAGTCATGCATGTTATCACACCTTTTTGGTGGTGGAATGATAGTGCAACAACAAGGAACTTTAATGACCAGTCCAAGAATACACTTGTAAGTAGTGCCACCAAACAGAACATACCAAATGATGATTTTGATAAGCATCCAAGCACTTTCCACACAAACAAATGCCAATTGTGAAAGAGATCATTCCATGGCAGCTATAAATAGCCCCATAGCATGACGATCATCCTTCCTCATCCATCATTCTCATTAGTAGAGCGCATCATTTAAGCCAAGCAAGTTGTGGTCAATACCAAATCCACCATGAAGACCTTTCTCATCCTTGCCCTCCTTGCTATCGTGGCGACCACCGCCACAACTGCAGTTAGAGTTTCAGTGCCACAATTGCAGCCACAAAATCCATCTCAGCAACAGCCACAAGAGCAAGTTCCATTGGTACAACAACAACAATTTCTAGGGCAGCAACAACCATTTCCACCACAACAACCATATCCACAGCCGCAACCATTTCCATCACAACAACCATATCTGCAGCTGCAACCATTTCCGCAGCCGCAACTACCATATTTGCAGCCACAACCATTTCGACCACAACAACCATATCCACAACCGCAACCACAATATTCGCAACCACAACAACCAATTTCACAGCAGCAGCAGCAGCAACAACAACAACAACAACAACAACAACAACAACAACAACAACAACAACAACAA
>NW_021232401.1:0-1224 GCF_002162155.2 Triticum dicoccoides | reverse complement strand
CCCCCCGCTTTAGATTATAAACCAACGGCCAACAACAAAGTTCATCCAACAAGATAGTACAAGGTGCGAACAAAAATAAAGTTGAACAGTTTGTTATTTCGCAACCAACGCACCACGAGCTGTTGCAAATAGATTACATGGCACATCAGGTATTTAATGAAACAGATCTAAAAAAACAATGTACTTTGATACAACTTAGAGAAACCAATTAAATGACCTAGTTTTGGAAGCCTCGCCTTAGAGAGATGTAGTATAAGAAATTAATGAATGCTTACAATCCTAAGTGGTATGATTACTGAATCAAGTAACAAAAATTGTGAGGCTTTATGTGCAATTTTCTTACAACAAACTAGTGCATTACTATCTTTGATTACAAGCTAGTAGATCAAACATTTCAGAAATCACAAGTACCGTGAACAATATACAGAAACAACACACAAAGAATCCGGTAATTAATTCTCAGTGAACAAAATTAGTTGGACTACGAGCAATATCCGCAAATTGATAATACATCACATGCATAACCAGCGATTAATAAGAACCCGAACGATAAAACATGGACATTAGCAAGGAAGAAGATCCACCTATATAGGATGCACTCTATTGCTGTATTCAGAGTAACTAATTCTTGTCTGTTCTCTCTCCATTCTGCTTCTGATATCTCATATCTGCTATATGCATTCTATAAACCACTGGAGAATTATAGGCTTAGTTACCATTTACACATAATGGCATAATAGTGAATCATGAATCCTCAAAACAAAAATGAGCTAGCAAGCGAAGAAAGAAACACAAATGGACACCATTTTTTCCCCAAAGGGGGGTATAACCCTGGAGTCATCACAAAAGTGGGCACCTGACGAAGATCCAATTAATCACCACCATTTGCTCCCAAATTGATGTGAGAGTGATCAATTACTATGCCGATATCATGATGAACACATATATTGCTCAATATACAGTGCACATGTGTAGCTAATCAAGCACTGAATTTCATTATTACTCACAAAAAAAAACACGATTGATTAGACATCAAATCCAGAGGGGTGTAGCTCACCGGTGACTAGTGCCTGTCGAGCCTGGACATGCCAACCATGGAGGCCGCCACGGGGGCGTAGTAGTAATAGTGAGTCGACCCCGATACCACCTGAGTCGGGGCTCGCGTGAGGCGGAAGGCCATGCCGGAGAACCGCACGGCCACAAGCAGCGCCGTGCCGAGCTCCA
>NW_021232400.1:0-652 GCF_002162155.2 Triticum dicoccoides | reverse complement strand
CAAGAATGAAGATTCCGGCATCGGAGATAACAATCCACCAGACAGCGCCGAAGACAATCCACTCCAGCAAGATCCAGCGCAGGAGGATGGAGACGCCAGCCGTCAAGAGAGAGCGGCAGAAGAAGAGGTAGAGGATTATATGCCTCCCTCCGAAGACGAAGCAAGCCTTGATGACAATGAATTCGTCGTGCCTGAGAATCCCGTCGAACAAGAGCATTTTAGACGCAGGCTTATGGCCACGACGAACAGCCTAAAGAAAAAGCAGCAACAGCTTAGAGCTGATCAGGATCTGCTAGCCGACAGATGGACCGAAGTCCTCGCGGCCGAAGAGCATGAGCTCAAACGCCCCTCCAAAAGCTACCCTAAACGCAAGATGCTCCCCCGATTAGAGGAGGAGGCTTACAAACCTGCATCACCAGGAGACAATACGGCTGACCGACCACCCCGTGGTCGCGACAGAGAGGCCTCTAGGCCCTTCACTAGAACCGTACCCCGGCATCGCTCAAAAAGCACACGGCCAAAGGGGAACGCTCCGGGCCTGCGAGATATATTGGAGGACAAGGCAGGACAATCAAGATTGATCTATGGATCGCGTAGGCGCCCCACGGTACGTGACGACAACCGTCACGCCGGACACAGTAAGTCCGGCCGG
>NW_021232399.1:0-1895 GCF_002162155.2 Triticum dicoccoides | reverse complement strand
GGAGAGCCTCCAACACAAGGTCATGTGTTGCTTCTCTCCTCTGTTTGGATTTTATTAATTGGTGTCTTTTTTACTGATTCCTTCGCTATTGCTGTGCGCTCCTAGGTTTAGTCCATGTCTCTCTAGATTACTTCTATTTCGTACGGATGGTCTTGAGTTTGCACAATTCCGGGATGTCAGCTCGCCGCACATGCGATACTTATTGTTAATAGTTATAGAATTCCCTGGGTGTTCTTTGTTATTTTTGTGCACAGAAGTTGTTTGTGTCTTTGTCCGAGCCAATTTCAGTTACAAATCCCCGAGTTAAACTACATGTGGCTAACAACATTGCAGATGAAGCTCTCGTCTTTGACTATAAGTTTGACATGTGCTAAGAGTTTTTCGGTGGTTGATATCCTGCACCTAGATATGTTTATAGACTTATAGATAGAATATCCTTTCTTATTTATAGTGGATATGTTGTTGGTGCCTTACTACAAAGTACTGGTGTTTTGTGACCACTACTAATGATAATAGTATTCTTTATGCTAAGCTGCAGATAAAATATTGAAGGGTGGAAGTCTGTTAATCATTCGATTAGCCATTTTTTGTTATTTAGCAATCAGTTTGACTCATACAATTAAAGTCTGATTGTTGTAGTAAATTATGTTGCTAAGAACTTCAAGGTACCTCGTTTTTACAATTGTTGCTACTTGGCAAAAAATTATTGTTTTTAGAAGTAACAAGTAGTTTAAAAATTGTTGTAGCCCGTAGCAACGCACAGGCGTTCTCCTCTCGATTCTCTGTTGTGCGACGTCGCAACTTCTTCTCCAACTCTGCGGGTGTAGGTAAGCCACCGCCTTCCTCTCCCGAGCTTTCTCTTGTGCTCTTTGTGTCCACGCCATGGCCATCTTGCCATGCTAGGTTCTACCCTGTCCATGGAAATTTCTATGATTGGGCTTGTGGTGATGGTCTGCTATGTCACTGTTTCACACAATGCACGGGCATAATGTATGTGTAGAATTGTAAATGTAACATCTCAATGTCACCACACAATGTTTTTGTATCGATTCTGTACATCAATATTTGTGTGTTTGTTTATTTGTTTTCTATGTGCTTCTATTCTGAATAATGCTACTTGCCTGATTGTCTATTTTTCTATTCTGAATGCAAAGAGAGAGAGAGAGAGAGAGAGAGAGAGAGAGAGAGAGAGAGAGAGAGAGAGAGAGAGAGAGCATCATGTCTGCCATGGCTTGAACTATTTTGCTGAGATCCTGGAAAAATTGAATGGTATAATTCTGTTAATTGGGAACCTTGGAATTGATTTTCACCTGAAAAGGTTGGCTATCTCAACCTTCTTAAACAATTCTGTAGCACGTATTTCTCATATGCATGAAACTTAGTTAGATTTGCTTTTTTTTAAATCATGGGCCATCCACTGAGTATTACGCTATTCGTTCTTTAGGTGTTTTAATTTAAAAAATCAGCTCTGCACAAGTAACAACATGGCTGAAAGCCTGTTGCTTTTACTTGCGTTGAGGACAATCTGATGGACAACCTCCGACCTACTCGCGCCCCATAGTTAGTGTATAACGGCTGGAGAGAAATTATGCTTTTCTTCATTTGGACTATTCGATAGATGCAACAGTTATAAAAAGAAGAATTTTGTAAATCAAAGAGAGATATGCTCTCACCAGTTGCTCACCTCTGAAGGTTGAAAACATATGGGCCTGATGAGGCCGTTTTCTTTTTACAATTTCCTCTAGCAACAACTCTGTGTATAATCCAGAAATGGATCGTTGCTTTTTTGTTTTTGAAAGTGTACAATTTCCTTTATGAAAGTGTAATGTTCTCATCTCTATTATGATGTTTCAAGTATACTACTTCTCTCAAGAAGGTTGGAGTCAACGAGGCAG
>NW_021232398.1:0-1132 GCF_002162155.2 Triticum dicoccoides | reverse complement strand
CCATGGGGTTGGCGGTGTGCTGGGACACTGCCGCCGTGAGCACCACCGCATGCTTGCGGAGGAGGAACTCCTGGTGCTCAATGGCCGGCATGGCGATGATGACCTTGTGGCTGGAGCGGGGGCGATGAGACGGGTCGGTGTGGTAGGCTTGGCGATCCATGGCGGCCGGCAGCGGGGCCGGCGGCGGGGTGGGGAAGCGGAGCCTGTCTCTGACCGGGCCGCGAGCGGGGAGTTGCGCCGGAACTCTACTTTTGAACCTTGGATTCTGCGGGCATTCGCGGCCGAAGTGACCCGGCTGCTTGCAAATGATGCAATGCAGGGGACCTCTGTAGTCTACTCTACGGTGGCGGGTGCTGAGACGGCGGAAGCACAACCCATCGAAGTGGCTTAAGAAGGCAGCGCGACCGCTCGAGGCATTAATGGCGGGGCGCCGGCCGGACCGCCCCGACCGGGAGCGCCTAGGAGCGCCTACAGGGTTCTTGCTGGCGCGGCGCTGCTTCTTGGATTTGACCGCCGTCCACCCGTCTCTGTCGACGGAAGAGGAAGGAGAGAGCGGAGGAGATGGCACAACCACAATGGACTTGAGCCTGCCTTTTCCAGAACGGGGGCGCTCCGCACGGACCGCAGGAGGAGAGGTGGCGCGTTCTTGGAGCACTCGCCCCGCAGCAGGAAATGCGGCGGAGGAGCGGGGCACGCCGTTGACGCGAGACGAGGCCACGGAGAGACCAGCCCATCCGACGGACCGGCGGATTTAACAGGAGCGGTCACGGACGCAGGGATGCCCCAGTCAGATCCAGCGCTGCCGTGGGAGTGCGAGGAGCGCGCCGACCCGGCGGGGGAGGCGGAGCGCATGGCGCGAGGAGGGTGGGTGGCGCTCCTGCCCGGCGGGCAGGGACGGGGGCTGGTGGCCGCCCCGGACGGAATGGCCAACGACGCAGGAAGGGCTGGGGCACACGAAGGAAGACCCTGGACTTAGATGTGAAATAAGTATTTCACATCTAGATGTGAAATAGTAATTTCGAACATAAAAATGTAACGGTTGAAGCATCCTATTATTATTATTATTATTATTATTATTATTATTATTATTATTATTATTATTATTATTATTATGCAGTACGTATGTATGGAA
>NW_021232397.1:0-3121 GCF_002162155.2 Triticum dicoccoides | reverse complement strand
CATATAATGCCTAGTGGTAGCTTCACATTGGGTTTAGAAAGTGAATTTTTTTGAGGCTTGACAATCACAATATTGGTCATACAAGCAATTCACGAATAATTAGTATAAGGAAGAGAACTTTCACATGCAAATACACTATCTTGGATCTTTTGTGATTGTGAGCCCCCGTCAAAATATTATATGCCAAAATTGTTGACGATGGACAGGAAAGACAATGTAATGATTTATGTTTGTTCATATTCACATAGAAGTTATATTGTAGTGACCAGACCTCAAACGGTCAAGTCTCTGTGCATCAGTGTCATCGGTAATGCTGACACACACAGTACTCGAGGAATTATAACATAGTTTCAGTCACACACTTATTAAATCGAGTCCTCATAATGAGTATGATTAAACAAAAATATCATGGCTGAAGGCCATCTAAATTAGATAACCGCAGAAGCTTCGAAGGTAAATGAGTCCATCAACTCCAATGGCATAGCTGAGTGCAAAACAATGACCTATCACACCTTATTCGTCGTCTAAGTAGTCTGCAACATGAGACATTGGAGCCGTGTAGGTTAGCACATTGAATATGTTGGCAGAGTTACACTATAAAGCAATGAAATGCAAGAACTATATCTACATGCAATATTTGGCTGGTGGAGGCTGTAAGTTTCATGGTTTTGCATAAATCTAGTTTTCCCTACAACAAAGGAATAAATTTATTTAACTACTCCCAGGTTGCCCATTATTTGAGAAGGTAACCCCAACTCAAATCCCAATTAAAAGTGTCATCATTAACCCAAATCAAATTAACTAAAGTAACATGATGAGATCACATCAATAGATTCAAGTACTAGATACTCAAGATGTGCATAACTGGGGACACGACTAATCATGATTAGTTTATACACTCTGCAGAGTTTTGCGCGCTTTTCCCCACCAGACTCGATCTCCTCTATTGAATTTCTCGCACTTCATGATGTTTGAGAAACGGATGACCGAGACATAGTCTTTCAGAAGCATTAACTCTTTACTCTGGGTAGACAGTACCACTGTCACGCCCAATATGCGACCCTATCCAAAAGGAACTCGAAGGTCCCACCAAGGATAGACCCGCATATTGAGATGCTTTTGCAAGGTGGATATCATTACATCAACATTACATAATAGATGGGGATACATACATAAGGCATACAATGCCACACGAATACAACATCACCTCATACATAAGAGCAACATCCGACTACGGATGAAAACACAAACATAAGCTCAAACGACATCCACCCTGCTAGCCCAGGCTGCCGACCTGGAACCTATCCCCTGATCAAAGAAGAAGCAGAAGCAGAAACTCCAAAACAAGCAAACATCGCTCTCGCGTCATGATCATCGCATAAACCTGTACCTGCAACTGTTGTTGTAGTAATCTGTGAGCCACGAGGACTCAGCAATCCCATTACCATGGGTATCAAGACTAGCAAAGCTTAATGGGAAAGAAAGGGGTAAAGTGGTGAGGTTGCAGCAGCGACTAAGCATGATATGGTGGCTAACATACGCAAATGAGAGTGAGAAGAGAAACAAAGGAACGGTCGTGAAGCTAGTAATGATCAAGAGGTGATCCTGAACACCTACTTACGTCAATCATAAACCAAAGACCGTGTTCACTTCCCGGACTCCGCCGAGAAGAGACCATCACGGCTACACACGCGGTTGATGCGTTTTAATTCGGATCAGGTGTCAAGTTATCTACAACCAGACATTAACAAATTCCCATCTGCCACATAACCGCGGACACGGCTCTCGAAAGTTTATACCCTGCAGGGGTGTCCCAACTTAGCCCATGATAAGCTCTCGCGATCAACGAAGGATATTCCTTCTCCCAGGAAGACCCGACCAGTCTCGGAATCCCGGTTTACAAGACATTTCGACAATGGTAAAACAAGACCAACAAAGCCGCCCGATGCGCCGACAATCCCGATAGGAGCTGCACATATCTCGTTCTCAGGGCAACACTGGATGAGCACTCCATACAACTAAAACCAGACCTCAAGTTTCCCTGAGGGGGCGCTGCAAAGGACTCTAGTTCGGACCAACACTTAGACAAGCATTGGCCCGGGGGGGCTATAATAAAGATGACCCTTGGGTTAATTACTCCAAAGGGAAAGGTAGGTGGTGGTGAGGCAAATGGTAAAACCAAGGTTGGGCCTTGCTGGAGGAGTTTTATTCAAAGCGAACTGTCAGGGGGGTCCCATAAATCACCCGACCGCGTAAGGAACGCAAAATCCGGGAACATAATACCGGTATGACGGAAACTAGGGCGGCAAGAGTGGAACAAAACACCAGGCATAAGGCCGAGCCTTCCACCCTTTACCAAATATATAGATGCATTAATAATATAAGAGATATTGTGATATCCCCACAAAACCCTGTCCACCATGGAGAAATCTTCAACTTCACCTGCAACTACCAACACTATAAGAGAGGCTGAGTAAAGCGGTAACATAGCCAAGCAATGGTTTGCTAGGAAGGGTGTCAAAGGTTAGAGGTTCATGGCAATTTTGGAGGCTTGAAGAACAAGTGATAGGAAGTGCAGCATAGCTATAGAACAAAACAACTAGCATAGCAATGATAGTAGTGAGATCCAGGGTAGTGGTCATCTTGCCTGAAATCCCGCAAGGAAGAAGAACGAGTCCATGAAGAAGATGAAGCCACAAAGACGAACCACACGTAGACGAACGAATCCTCACGATCGCAACGAAACGACAACTATCGAGAAGAAGCACACAGCATGGTAAACACACCACACATGAACAAGACATGATGCACAAACAAGCATGATGCATGACAAAGCTACATGAAGCTACTCATGGCAAGAGATGATGCAAACAAGAACAACACATCAAGGCAAGTTTAAATGAGGCCGGAAACAACATATAACAATTCCGGTAAGTCCTCATATGCATATTTCGAAATTGGGCCAGAACTGAACAAACCTTATGTTCAAGTTGTTAAACAGCAAGTTAAGATGCACCAAGATGATTTACACGAAATTCTAGTCAAGTTACATATAAAGTTCATTAGATTCGGAGCTACGGTCTAGAAGATATGAGCAAAACAAGTTAAACATGGCATTGAT
>NW_021232396.1:0-1708 GCF_002162155.2 Triticum dicoccoides | reverse complement strand
CCCCCCCGGCTGGAGGACCTATCATTATAGATTCCTTTTCAGCAAGGTTATCCATTCATCCATGAGGAAATTGTAAGACTTATTCTACAAGTTATTCTTGATGGATCCTTCGTGTTTCCAAAGTCTGATCTTCACCTGAAGACCATGTCACTGCTATCTCGAAGCATGTCAATGGTACTCCGATTTTCAACAGGCACGTTTGAAGCACGATGCTATATTTTAATTATCAATTATCCTAACACCGTTGTATGAGTAATATCATGAGATTCCTCCCCCCTTACCTAAATGGCTTTCTACTTTATATCCTGTAATGGATATCTTGCTCTGCTTATCCTTGGGAAGGATATACCCTCGAAATATGTGTTTAAACATATTTTCCTTTCCATTGTTCTGTTTAATCTGATGATCATATTTTCCTTCCATTGGTTTGTTTAAACCTTTTCTATGATCTATATGATATAAGCAGTAATAATCCACTGCTTGTGCAAACACCTCGATGTACAACTCTGTCAGTAAGACCTTGTTACTATTGTTGATGACATTCCGGTAACCACCGATGGACGGGAACCTTGCCTATTGGTCCGCCTCGTTTCAACGAGCAGGAAAATGGTTCTCTTCGTCCCTCGCCCTTGGTACCAACATTGTTGCCGACATAGCTGACATGGTACTCCCTGACATGCCTTGCTATCGTGACCATGCAAGATGTCACCCCTCCTACTTTTATCCCACATGGTGGGCCCATAACCCACAGTTCCACAGGATCGAAACCTGACTCTCCTATACAACACCTATTCCCAAGGTTGTTCCTCACGCTCGACTTCGTATGTAATTCACGGACCACCTGTCTAGTGATCTATTCTGGTATGAGACGCAATACCTATTCTCGTTGCCCTGAAACCCTTTCACCTTCTGATTAGGCATCGAACGATTGCCTATCCGTTTGAAACTTCTCATGGTACCTTCTTACTTTGCTCTCGATATCTTCTTAAGTTTCAAATCGAGAGAAACTTATGCTTCTTCCCTGAGTTAACCGTCTGATGCTCGATCTTGTTAGAATCCATCCATATACAGTTTTCCCTTCTCACCCTTTCGTAAGTTCGGTGATGGTCCTAAAGGAAGGACGGTGACTTCATCATGACGACCTGAAGCAGAGGACCGAAGACATCAATGTAAGGGATCAACCTCTTCGAAAGGGAAGCCAAGACCGAGAAGACTCGTTAGGTTTTTCGCTACCAACACCTTCGCCCCTTACTCCACCGCTTAAATCTCGGGACGAGATTTCTTGTAGTGGAGGAGAATTGTGACACCCGGGTAATTAAGCTACAGTGATCCTCTGCTAATGGTGCCACGTCACCTCGTTTATAGTTGCTAATCTCGAGTTAGTTCGAAACCGATTCAAATTCAAATTCAAAAATAGGCAAACAATAAAAGTTTACAAATATTAAAACTAAAATGTTCGGAGTGAACCGAATAATGCATAGGTAATTATGGTGGAGAAACCACACCTTTATAAAATGTTTAAATAATCTAAAATGAATAAAACAGTAGCAAAACCGATATTTAAATGCTTTTATAAATAAATAAAATACTAAACTAAACTGTCTTGGGATAAAACCTTTTGTGGCAGTGGGTTTCATGGTATTACTAATTTAGGGATCATTTTAATATTAAGTAAAAAGTAAACTTAAAAGAAAAGAAAACACAAAAA
>NW_021232395.1:0-1247 GCF_002162155.2 Triticum dicoccoides | reverse complement strand
GTTTCCTATGAAGATGCATTTTATCCGCTTTGGGTTCGAGCTTATCAACCTGAAACTTTTTCATATAAGCGTCGCAGCCCCAAACTTTTAAGAAACGACAACTTAGGTTTCTCTAAACCATAATTCATACGGTGTCATCTCATCGGAATTACGTGGTGCCCTATTTAAAGTGAATGTGGTTGTCTCTAATGCCTAACCCATGAACGATAGTGGTAATTCGATAAGAGACATCATGGTACGCACCATATCCAATAGGGTGCAACTATGATGTTCGGACACACCATCACATTATGGTGTTCCAGGCGGTATTAATTGCGAAACAATTTCCACAATGTCTTAATTGTGTGCCAAAACTCGTAACTCAGATATTCATCTCAATGATCATATCATAGACATTTTATCCTCTTGTCACAATGATCTGCTACTTCACTCTGAAATTACTTGAACCATCCAATAATTCAGACTTGTGTTTCATCAAGTAAATATACTCAACATTTACTCGAATCATCTGTGAAGTAAGAACATAATGATATTCATTGCATGCCTCAGCACTCATTCGACTGCACACATCAAAATGTGTTACTTCCAACAAGTTGCTATCTTGTTCCATCTTACTGAAAATGAGGCTTTTCAGTCATCTTGCCCATGTGGTATGATTTGCATATCTCAAGTGATTCAAAATCAAGTGAGTCCGAACGATCCATTTGCATGGAGTTTCTTCATGCATATACACCAATAGACATGGTTCGCATGTCTCAAACTTTTCAAAAATGAGTGAGTCCAAAGATCCATCAACATGGAGCTTCTTCATGCGTTTAATACCATTATGACTTACATGGCAGTGCCACAAGTAAGTGGTACTATCATTACTATCTTATATCTTTTGGCATGAAAATGTGTATCACTACGACCGAGATTCAATAAACCATTCCTTTAGGTGCAAGACCATTGAAGGTATTATTCAAAAATAGAGTAACCATTATTCTCCTTAAATGAATAACTGTATTGCGATAGACATAATCCAATCATGTCTATGCTCAACGCAAACACCAATCTCGGTGGTAGAGGGAGCGTGCGATGCTTGATCATATCAACCTTGGAAACACTTCCAACATATATCGTCAGCTCACCTTTAGCTAGTCTCCGTTTATTCCGTAGCTTTTATTTCGAGTTACTAACACTTAGCAACCGAACCGGTATCTAATACCCTGGTGCTACTAGGAGTACTAGTAAAGTACACATTAACA
>NW_021232394.1:0-386 GCF_002162155.2 Triticum dicoccoides | reverse complement strand
ACATGATATCCCATTGTCACCACAGATAATCACGGCAAGACATACATCAAGTGTTCTCGTAAAGACTCAATCCGATAAGATAACTTCAAAGGAGAATCTCAATTCATCACAAGAGAGTAGAGGGGGACAAACATCATAAGATCCAACTACAATATCAAAGCTCGGAATACATCAAGATCGTGCCGTAGAAGAACACGAGAGAGAACACGAGAGAGAGAGATCAAACAAATAGCTACTGGTACATACCCTCAGCCCCGAGGGTGAACTACTCCCTCCTCGTCATGGATAGCGACGGGATGATGAAGATGGCCACCGGTGATGGGATCCCCCTCCGGCAGGGTGCCGGAACGGGCTCCCGAGAGGTTTTTGGTGGCTACAGAGGCTTG
>NW_021232393.1:0-1064 GCF_002162155.2 Triticum dicoccoides | reverse complement strand
GGGGTTCTCGATGCCTAGATAATTCGTGCAGTAGGAGATGCACTCTTCGGTCAGAAAGCCCCTGGCTATGCTTCCTTCTGGACGTGACATGTTGCGAACGTATCCTTTGATGACACCATTCATCCTTTCGAACGGCATCATGCTGTGCAGGAACATCGGCCCGAGTTGGATGATATCCTCCACTATATGGACCAGCAGATGCACCATAACGTCGAAGAATGCGGGCGGGAAGTACATCTCAAGCTCGCATAGTATCACCACGATCTCTTCCTGTAGCCTTCTGAGTTGCCTCACGCCAATCGACTTCCGAGAGATGACGTCGAAGAAGTTGCATAGGCCAAATAGCGTTTCACGGACGTGCGCGTCCATGATCCCACGGATTGCAACTGGAAGTATCTGCGTCATCAGCATGTGACAGTCGTGAGACTTCATCCCGCTGAACTTCTGCTTCGCTGGGTCTAGGTATATGCTTATCTTCCCCGCGTAACCGTAAGGAAGTTTTACTCCTAGGAGGCAGGTGAAAAACTGCTCGATCTCCTCCTGACTTAGAGTCAAGCACGCGGGAGGGTAGTCATTTCCGGTCTTCTTGGCCTTTTTGCCTTTGCGACGACTTTCTGTGTCCTGCTTCGCCTCATCATCATCATCATCATCATCATCATCATCATCATCATCATCATCATCATCATATATAGCGTGAAGCTCCTGCTTGATGCCCATTGATTTCAAGTCTGCCCTTGCTTTCGGCCCATCTTTGGTCCTCTCTGGCATGTTGAGCAGGGTACCAAGCAGACTCTCGCACACGTTCTTCGTGATATGCATGACATCAAGGCTGTGAGGCACACGGTGGATCTTCCAGTACGGCAAGTCCCAGAAAACAGACCTCGTTTTCCATACCTTCAGCAGCGGCTCTGGCGCCTTTCGCTTCTTTCCCGGCTCTGGCGCCTTTTGCTTCTTTCCCGGCAGTGGGCAGTCTTTCCAATTTTTCAACAGCTTGTCTATTTCCTCGCCGCTCCTCGTACACGGGCGTTTTCGGGGTTCTGTTTCACCATCGAACAGATCCTTGC
>NW_021232392.1:0-3486 GCF_002162155.2 Triticum dicoccoides | reverse complement strand
AAATACATACACTGACTTGTTAATTCTGGAATTTCTGCGTTGTTAGGAAATTTCCTTAGAGGAGAACATGATAACCCATGGTTGTGTGCAAGTGATTTCAACGAGGTGCTCGATGAGAACGATCAATCTGGACTCTGGAGGTCTGCATAGGGAGGAGTGGATGATGGATGGTTTTCTGGAGGTGGTCAATTTCTATCGCTTCACGGATTTGGGCCTAACTCGAAAGGACTAAAGACTAAAGCTAGAATATCTATAGTGACAGACGAGGACGAATCGTAACTAGAAGGAGACTACCTTCAAACTGCTTAAAATCAAGAAATTGTGGGGATGTTGGAATACCTTGTATTTGGGACTACCGGCAGCATGGAAACAGAAACTCTTTGAAAACACAATGGTTGCACACATCTAGAGAACCGACTCTGATCCTTGTGCATTGCTAGTTGGCGTTAGTACATCGGACTGGGATAACGGGGTGGTCGGCAGAGGCTGTTCAAATTAAAAAATGCATGTAGTAGGCATGGAGAGTACCATAGAGGAGTATTGGGTGCCGATTAATTGGAGTTTGGAGCATGTCTATGAAGCACTTGGTGAGGTTAAAGACATTGATACTACGGAAATGGAGAAAGGAGGAATTTGGCTCTGTTAAAAAACAGCTAAAGACTATGAGTGCAATGTTATAAAGAGTGAGAGCTAAATCCCTGTAGAAGGGCCCTTCGGCTGAGAAGAGATTAGTCAGGAGGATTTCATAGTTGCTGGCAAGGAGAATTCTTGGCTTTATCGTCTGATTTACTGCACTAAGGTGTTTTCATAGTTGCTGGCAAGGAGAATTCTTGACTCCGTCGCTACTGCTCTCTGTGCGTAGTTGGTTCGGTGCAGAAGCCGGGAAGGTGGATGAGAAGCCGGCTCTGGAACAGATGAGTCGATGGACAAGTGCAGACTGCTATGCTAAGTTCATGTAACTGTTGTTTCTACTCCCTCGGTCCCCAAATATAAATCTTTATAGAGATTCTATGGTACAAAACAGAGTCAAAGATACTGAGAAAAACTTGCTAAACGCGTTCCTTCGACATAAAAAAAAGGAAAATACTCTTTCCTTATAACTTCAGGTGAGTGTTACTGTCTTGTGCATATTCAGTTTCGCTTACTCAAGGTTAAGTGTAATTGATGAGTTATGCATGTGCAGCTTCTACTTTATTCTACTATCCGTTAAGCATGACGTGGGAGTAGTAACTGTCTTAGACTTGAGACGTAAAGAGCCTAAGCTGTGGGCGGACATGAGTGAAATGCTCCAGAAGTAAGTTCAATCATTATCGCATCATATAGAAAACGTTCTTTCGATTCCTGATATCAAGTAATCATTTTCTTTGCCGGGCAGGGTTTGAAAAAAGTTCACCGGAATGGTTCCGGGTCTAGAGAAGACGGAGCTGCGATTTACACCAATAATTCTACACCTACCTGAAGTTACGAAAGTTGTACATAAATCCTTCTCGCTAGTTATCTCCCCCCCTGATTTTCAGGGGGGTGAGCCCCATCCTCCCCTTAGATCCAATAGTAATCCTCCACATAAGTCTACCCGTTAACTTACGTAGAATATCTTCATAGGTGTAGCATTGCTCCATTTACACAGCCCAAAGTAAGTAGTACTAGCTAGTGCCGCACATCTCTCATTGATTCTAGTTTCATCAATACCATTATCATGCTTGATTATCAGTTTGATTGAAATCTATTGTCGTAAAGTACTTGTGGCAGGCAGGCGGGAATAATTTATGTGGATACTACGTTTGCGAGTTCATGCGCCACTTGACCTCTAAGCGGGGCTACTCTGAAAAACAATTCGAAGTACGTAAAGAATATTCACAATTTTATTTTATTACCATCAATTGTGTGTTGAGTTTCATTCATATATATGTATTGACCCCCTTTTTTAAATTAGAACTAGGAGAAGCGGAACGAACTCCTACCTAATGATCGGATGAGAGCAACTCAAGAGGAATTGGCGGGATTCTTTGTTGACCACGTCATAGCTGAAGACAGAGAATACCATCAGGAATTGCAATGTGATTTTTGGTAGATGATGTTAGGGATTGTAAGAGATGTTACATCGTATATATTCATCGACGTGTACTATATGTAGTAGCGTCGAATAGATATACGGAAACTTGTTGTTCGACCAACAAGCACAGAGAAAGAGAGGTCACTTCTTTCTATATATTGATCATGACGATGTTGTGTAATTAATGGTTCCTTCATTGCTTACTAGCTAGCGTCGAGTTCTCTCTATATGTAGTAGCTAGCGTTGACCAAGCACGGAGAAAGAGAGGTCACTTCCCTCTATATATAGTAGCTAGCTAACATAATGTGAAACCCCTAAACACCCAGACCCCCTAAACCCCTCCCTTCAAAAAAAACCCAGCGCTTGGCAGCTGCTGACGCGTGTCTGCCTTTTAGTCTCGGTCGGTGTTACCAACCGAGACTAAAGGTCCTCATGCCTGGGCGCCCCATAGCGGCCACCTGGAGCCACTTTAGTCCCGGTTCGTAACACGACCGGGACTAAAAGTGGAGGGTATTAGTCTCGATCATTTTGTCCCGGTTGCAGAACCGGGACTAAAAGACCTCTAGAACCGGGACTGATGCCCTATTTTTTTACTAGTGTGCCCACCATTGATGCTTAGTTGCCTGGCATTGGTAATTTGTTGCATACCATTGCTTCTTAGTTGCCTAACTTTGCAAATTAGTTGCCTACAATATTGTGAAGTTGCTTATCATTGTTTTTCTAAATTGCCTACAAACACTATCAAGTTTCCTACCGATGATGCTTAGTTGCCTCCAATATTGCTTAGTTACATATTGGTGATGCTATAGGAAACTTCATACTCATGGTAGACAACCATGAAAAATCCACTTTTTACAAAACGTGGATAAGTGATAATGGGATCATGTATATGTAGTGTTGAAAGTTGCCTCCATGTAATGCCAAAGTTGCTTACGGATGATGCTCAATTACCTATATATGGTCAAATTTTGTCTGGCAAGGTTTATATGTTTGTCTACAATGTACTTGCTAGGTAAATTAACTAGTGCACATGATGCAAGGAAATTCTTTTGTTTAGCACTAAAGTTGCCTCATCTAGAGCCAAAGTTGCTTTTGAAAAAAATTATTGAAACATATCCATATGGGATCTAGTTTTGAAGAGCTCGTCGCCAGAAGCCTAATGGTGAAAATGGATCTTCGTTCTGACGCTCTGTTAAAAAGATGTAGCTTTAAAAAAATTGAGACGGAAAGAATTGGGCTGACATCAGCACATGCATGCAGCCAGTCCGTTTGTCATACCCTACGCACTATCACCACCAGTACCATGCGATCTCCATCATAGACATGTGTCACAGTCACATGTATCAGACGCCGTGAGGGTGCACCCGTTTCAGCGAAATAGCTGATGTCGCTTGAAGCTACGTCGGTATTTCCCCAAAGAGGAAGGGATAATG
>NW_021232391.1:0-1006 GCF_002162155.2 Triticum dicoccoides | reverse complement strand
AGAGCCGGGAAAGAAGCGAAAGGCGCCAGAGCCGCTGCTGAAGGTATGGAAAACGAGGTCTGTTTTCTGGGACTTGCCGTACTGGAAGATCCACCGTGTGCCTCACAGCCTTGATGTCATGCATATCACGAAGAACATGTGCGAGAGTCTGCTTGGTACCCTGCTCAACATGCCAGAGAGGACCAAAGATGGGCCGAAAGCAAGGGCAGACTTGAAATCAATGGGCATCAGGCAGGAGCTTCACGCTATATATGATGATGATGATGATGATGATGATGATGATGATGATGATGATGATGATGATGATGATGAGGCGAAGCAGGACACAGAAAGTCGTCGCAAAGGCAAAAAGGCCAAGAAGACCGGAAATGACTACCCTCCCGCGTGCTTCACTCTAAGTCAGGAGGAGATGGAGCAGTTTTTCACCTGCCTCCTAGGAGTAAAACTTCCTTACGGTTACGCGGGGAAGATAAGCAGATACCTAGACCCAGCGAAGCAGAAGTTCAGCGGGATGAAGTCTCACGACTATCACGTGCTGATGACGCAGATACTTCCAGTTGCAATCCGTGGGATGATGGACGCGCACGTCCGTGAAACGCTATTTGGCCTATGCAACTTCTTCGACGTCATCTCTCGGAAGTCGATTGGCGTGAGGCAACTCAGAAGGCTACAGGAAGAGATCGTGGTGATACTATGCGAGCTTGAGATGTACTTCCCGCCCGCATTCTTCGACGTTATGGTGCATCTGCTGGTCCATATAGTGGAGGATATCATCCAACTCGGGCCGACGTTCCTGCACAGCATGATGCCGTTCGAAAGGATGAATGGTGTCATCAAAGGATACGTTCGCAACATGTCACGTCCAGAAGGAAGCATAGCCAGGGGCTTTCTGACCGAAGAGTGCATCTCCTACTACACGAATTATCTAGGCATCGAGAACCCCGTTGGTCTGCCCGTCAACAGGCACCTCGGCAGGCTCGCTGGATGGGGTCACCGTGAGGGTCGC
>NW_021232390.1:0-396 GCF_002162155.2 Triticum dicoccoides | reverse complement strand
AGAAAGTCGACCCCTAAAAATGAAGTTCTTCGACTGAAGACTTTGGATCTCTGAAGACTTTCTAAAGACTTTGAAAGTGAAGAAATTGGTGTGACCATGAAGACTTGGTATTCATTCGAGGAACATGAAGCGTGAAGACTTTTGTTTTCGTAGTTTCATTTTCTCTTTCTTGAGGCATAGGAAACACCGTAATGTTAAAGGGGGTCGAGGAAATACTAAGGAAAATTTTCCATGTGATGCTCAACTCAAAATCCTACACCTACCAATCCCCTCAAGTGAAGCCGTTGGAAATCACATACAGTTCAGTCAATTTCTTCAGTGACAGAGATGAAGTTCTTCTGGTCTCTGAGGAATTTGTCCTGACTGAGGAGTTAGGAATTCGCCAGTGCGGATTGC
>NW_021232389.1:0-400 GCF_002162155.2 Triticum dicoccoides | reverse complement strand
AAGTCAATCAAAGTCCATACTTTGTTCTCATACATGGATCATATCTCAGATTTTATGGCCTCAAGCCATTTCGCGGAATCTGGGCTCATCATCGCTTCCTCATAGTTTGTAGGTTAATCATGGTCTAGTAACATGACTTCCAGAACATGATTACCGTACCACTCTGGTGCGGATCTTACTCTGGAAGACCTACGAGGTTTGATAGCAACTTGATCTGAAGTTTCATGATCATCATCATTAACTTCCTCACTAATTGGTGTAGGAATCACTGGAACTGATTTATGTGATGAACTAATTTCCAATAAGGGAGAAGGTACAATTACCTCATCAAGTTCTACTTTCCTCCCACTCACTTCTTTCGAGAGGAACTTCTTCTCTAGAAAGGATCCATTTTAGCAAC
>NW_021232388.1:0-3439 GCF_002162155.2 Triticum dicoccoides | reverse complement strand
TAGGATTAACCATATTCAACATACGTTTTTTGTTGTTTTGTGTGAACACCGAAGTCATCGCCGGCGAGGGTGAGAAGGAGGATAAGCGGCAACACAAATATGATGCCTCACAAAAATAAAGGAGACGGACCTATTGTGGTCTTGAGTGATGGTTGTTGAGTTAAGAGCGTGTGTTATGTTTTCTCCCCTGTTGCAACGCACGGACTCTTCTGCTAGTTTTGCTGATAAGCAGCAACTACTAGTCCGGCCAGCTCCCTGCTTTGTTAGTTATCACTTGCTTGCCACTTTGTTGCTGCATGAATATGGGCGCCTTCCTTCCATGCTTCAGGAGCTGTTTTGCATCGCTGCTCTTGCTCCTAATCTTCGCCGCACATCCATCTTCTCAAGCCTCCAACGCGACCGCGGAATTGTCCACTGTTTGGAGCACCGACGGTTCGTATATGCTCTTCCGTTCCGGCCAGGAGTACTTCTTTTCTGCAACATTCTACTCCTACTTCCAGGAGTACTTCTTTGCAATATGTGTCAATGATGTGGTCGTTTGGTCGGCCAACCGTGACCGCCCACTCCAGTGTGGTTCCACCCTCAACTTCACCGCCGACGGGGACTTGGTTCTTCGGGATTCTGATGGCAGCCTTGTCTGGTCCAGCAACACCTCCGGCCAATCTGTCATCGAAATGAACATCACCGAATCCGGCAATCTGGTTCTCTTCAACCAAAAGAACTTGCCAGTCTGGCAGTCGTTCGATCACCCAACTGACGCTATGCTTCCCCGGCAGCCATTAATGGAAGGGATGAAGCTGACGCCCAGCATCGACAATGCCAGCTTCGCTGCCAGCAATCAGTTCTATCTAGCAGCTCATCATGCTAGCCTGCAAGCATCTGAAGGGTCAACACACCAGATCTACTACCAAAGCTCGGTATACTATGCAGGCAACGCGTATGATGAACCCACATACATCGTGCTCGTCAATGGGAGCCTGTCCATCTTCGCTGCCTCCTCTCCACCTTCAGACTCGATCACAAATGTTAGGATCGACCTGCCTCATGCGCGCTCGTTCCAGTACATGAGGTTCGAGTCTGACGGATATCTCAGGCTGTATGAGTGGGATCAAAATAACACCCGGTGGTTATTCGTGTATGACATCTTCCAGCTAGATTGCTGCAACTACCCAACTGTCTGGGGAAAGTACGGGATCTGCAGGAATGGGCAGTGCTTCTGCCCAATTTCTGCAAATGATACCTCGTACTTCAGGCAGGCTGATACCTGGAATCATAACCTTGGCTGCATTGCAGTAGATCCAATTTCTTCTTGCCAGTCTGTTGCAGCTGCGAAAGATAACCAGCTAGTAGCTCTCCCCAATGTTTCCTACTTCAATTACAATGATCCCGATGCTGCAATACCAAATGACGAAGAGAACTGCAAGCAAGCCTGCTTGAGCAATTGCTCTTGCAAGGCCGCATTTCATACTTTCCAGAATGGTTCCGGTGGATCTTGTTAGATAATAACGAGAAATAAACGAGACAAAAGTGACACGAATGAGAGGAACACCTGGATACATGGCACCCGAATGGCTGACATCGAAAATCACTGAGAAGGTCGATGTTTACAGTTTTGGTATCGTGGTCATGGAAATCTTAAGTGGAAGAAAGAACATCGACTACTCTCAGCCTGATGAGGGTGCTTAGCTCATTATGGTACTACGAGAAAAGGCAATGAATTCTCAACTGGAAGATATGATCGACAGGAACAACCAAGATATATGATCATGCAACAAGGAGGAAGTGATTGAGATCATGAAGCTTGCAATGTGGTGCTTGCAGAGTGACAGCAACAGAAGGCTTCACATCATGTCAGTGGTGGTGAAGTTCATGGAAGGAGAAAGAAATGTGGAATCCGACTTGAACTACAACTTCTTCGATCTAAGCCCTGCAATCGTTGTGCCAGTTGGTCAACCCAACTTCTCCGCCCTGCCAAATGCATCAGTGCTCTCTGCCCCCAGGTGAAATCAGACAGAGAAACCTGTCATACCATAATTTATCTGTGTCATCTTCTGTTTCTGTTATCTAAACTAATTATTTTGAATGGGCATATATATACTTAAATGTTTCAAGTATAGCAACACCGTACCACAAAAAGGTAACAGAGATCAATGTACGAAATTCTTCATCATGTCAGTGATGTATTGAGCAGAGAAACCTTCAAATATTTTCATCAGTAAATAAAGGTATATTGAGCCCTAATTTGTTTCCAACGCACAAACTACCCATGGGTATGCAAAAAGTATGACAATGCTTTTGGAGAACTTGTATGAGTAAAGTATGCAAAAAATATTTTCATCAATGCTTTTGGTTGTTTTCAGAACACATGGCCTTCTATCACTCCCTACATCCTAGGCTGGCTCACCTACTCTACTAGCCTGGGCTCGGAATGTTCCTCCGATGTGGTGCTGTTTACTTCTCACCTCCTCCTCAATCCTCAGTGCACAACACTGGGGGGTGGGGGGCAGCAACATGGTGTTGAGCCTGGTAATGTCTTGGGCCCAAATTGATGGCCTGTAGTCTTACCCTACTCTTCTTTCAACAATAGAACATATTTTTTATTTCCTTTACATAATTATTGTGTGCTGAAGACTGAGGTGACCGACTTTCTGACCGGCTTGCAATTTAATGCATACTAAAAGATTTAATAGTTCAAATCAATGAATAAATGACAGTATACATGTTCTAATTGGTGAATGGTGAACTTTTCAAGATGTGACTAATAAACAAATTTGTGTTTATGAGTTTGTCTAAGTCAGTCATGAATGAGGCTGCCATTCTCTCTTCTAAACCATGGAGAACCATATAGTCGTATTGAAAATTCATTCACTGTTTTGCAGTTCCTCTAGAATATATCTCTAAGAAACACGATATATACTATAACTCATGGATACACGCACACGCACGCTTACACAATGGCCACTGAAAGCCTGACTCGGAGATCTAGAGTATATTGTCTCTGTGACAACTGACAAACAATTTATAATTCCAATCTTGCTATCCAGACCCTTATGTTTACACCGAAAAGGAACAATACCTTGTCTGCTCTGTCGTCATATCAGCGGGAGCCAAGCATGGCGAATCGATAGCATTTTAGGCAGGGTGTGTTCTGTCTGTGTGCAGTGCATTAAGGCCGTTAGGTTTGATGCAATTTTGGGCCGAACTAAAGATCACCGGGAGCATTGGCATCTGAGAGAGGTCGGTTGCCGGTCAAATTCCCCACCGTGGTTGCCTGCCACGCGGCCTGACCAAACCCTACTCCTCGCACCAACTTTTTTTTTCGAAAAGGGGGCTCTCCGGCCTCTGCATCAGAGTGATGCATACAACCATCTTATTAACCAAAAAACAAAAAGTGTCAACAAGGTTCCAAAGTCTCCAGTTGATAAAAGGAAAATGCAGC
>NW_021232387.1:0-805 GCF_002162155.2 Triticum dicoccoides | reverse complement strand
CCCACCGGAGCATGTCTTCTTCCTCCGACCGACCCCATCTCGCCGTCGCCACCGCCTTCTGTTTCGCCGAGCGGCTTTGCCTCCACCGTCCGTCGCCCGTGCAACATTTCTATATAAGCAAAGTACTAGGTTATGTTCTAAGTTATGCCTGATTGAGCCGACGCGCCAAGTACTAGGTTATGTTCTGAATTTTAGGGCGGTAGTGTGTGTAAGCGAGTGAGCAGTGTTATGCATCGGCGTCTGATGCTTCCTGGTTAGTCTTGGGAGTTTGCATTTGCCAACATTTCTATATAAGCAAAGTTGCCTTCTGTTCTTGTTTGCATTATCTAACGCAATAACAGTCATGGATTGTCTAAGGTGAATATTTTAAGTACAACTTGCTGCAAAACCTGGAGTGCATTGGCATGTTCCTTTCTTTATGCCATTCCTGTAATCTGTTTGCTAGGCACTTACAAGGGCGCAATTAGTCAACCCTAAAACTCAACTGAATTGTATCGGTTACAGAAAACCAGTCCATGACAGATAGAAGCAATGACATGAGCTACTTCAGTGACCAGTTACACTTGCCTATACTTATCATTGTTTTGGTTTCTGAATATGCATTTGTGTGCTTGACAAGACTCCTCTAGTACACATAGTACTATTTTACTAGCAAGTTTTGGGAATTGTCTTTATTTATTTATTGCAGAAGCTTTTGATTTTTGAGCATGTGTTTCTCCCAGGGTTGTTGTTCTTGCTGTAGGAGTAAAATCCATGCCCTGTTAACAATGTATTACAAGAATTGTTTTCTTTTGTGTGTTTCCCT
>NW_021232386.1:0-3141 GCF_002162155.2 Triticum dicoccoides | reverse complement strand
ATGCAGTTCTATAGGTCCATAATGCATCATCAAGTTTCTTGGACCAATTCTTTCTAGATCTATTAACAGTCTTTTGCAAGACCAATTTAATCTCTCTATTATTCAATTCTACTTGACCACTAAACTAAGGGTGGTATGGAGATGCAATTCTATGATTAACATCATACTTAGCAAGCATTTTACGAAAATCACCATGAATAAAATGTGAAGCACCATCAGTCATTAAATATCGAGGGACTCCAAACCTCGGGAAAATATCTTCTTTAAGAATCTAAATAGAGGTGTTATGATCAGCACTACTAGTTGGAATAGCTTCCACCCACTTAGTAATGTAATCAATAGCAACTAAAATATGTGTATACCCATTAGAGGAAGGAAAAGGTCCCATATAATCAAAGCCCCAAACATCAAATGGTTCAATAACAAGTGAATAGTTCATAGGCATTTCTTGACGTCTACTAATATTACCAATTCTTTGACATTCATCACAAGACAAGACAAACTTACGTGCATCTTTGAAGAGAGTAGGCCAATAAAAACCAGATTGCAATACCTTATGTGCAGTTCTATCTCCAGCGTGGCGTCCTCCGTAAGCCTCAGAGTGACACTTGCGTAGGATCTGTTCCTATTCATGCTCAGGTACACAACGCCTCATAACACCATCTTCTCCTTTATAAAGGTGTGTGTCATCCCAAAAGTAATGTCTTAAATCATAGAAAAACTTTTTCTTTTGCTGGTATGTGAAACTAGGTGGTATAAATTTAGCAACAATGTAATTAGCATAATCAGCATACCATGGAGCAGTACGAGAAGCATATATGACAGCTAATTGTTCATCAGGAAAGCTATCATCAATAGGTAGTGGGTCATCAAGAACATTTTCTAACCTAGACAAGTTGTCTGCAATGGAGTTCTCAGCTCCCTTTCTATCAATAATATGCAAATAAAATTCTTGTAGCAAGAGAACCCATCTAATAAGTCTAGGTTTAGCATCTTTCTTTTCCATAAGGTATTTAATAGCAGCATGATTAGTGTGAACAATTACTTTGGAATCAATGATATAAGGTTTGAACTTATCACATGCAAACCCAACTGCTAAAAATTATTTTTCAGTAGTAGCATAATTTCTCTGGGCACTGTCTAGAGTTTTACTAGCATATTGGATAACATTTAATTTCTTATCAACTCTTTGTCCTAGAACAGCACCTACAACATAATCACTAGCATCACACATAATTTCAAATGGTAAATTCCAATCAGGTGGCTGAACAATAGGTGCAGAAATCAAGGCTTTCTTAAGTATTTCAAATGCTTCTACACAATTGATACGTCTCCAACGTATCTACAATTTTTGATTGTTCCATGCTATTATATTATCCATCTTGGATGTTTTATATGCATTTATATGCTATTTTATATGATCTTTGGGACTAACCTATTAACCTAGAGCCTAGTGCCAGTTTCTGGTTTTCCTTGTTTTTGAGTTTTACAGAAAAGGAATACCAAACGGAGTCCAATTGATGTGCCAATTTTTGATGATTTTTTATTGACCAAAAGAAGCCCCCGAAGTAAAATAGTTATGCCAGAAGAGTCCCGAGCCATCCATGTGGGTGGAGGGCGCGCCCTACCCCCTGAGCGCGCCCCCCTATCTTGTGGATGACTCGGAGACCCCCCCGCTGACGTGATACCGATGCCAAAAATTCCTATAAATATAGAAACCCCCAAAAATAAACCTAGATCGGGAGTTCCACCTATGCAAGCCTCTGTAGCCACCAAAAACCAATCGGGACCCTGTTCTGGTACCCTGCCGGAGGGGGGATCCATCACCGATGGACATCTTCATCATCCCGACGCTCTCCATGACGAGGAGGGAGTAGTTCACCCTCGGGGCTGAGGGTATGTACCAGTAGCTATGTGTTTGATCTCTCTCTCTCTCTCTCTCTCTCTCTCTCTCTCTCTTGTGTTCCTAATTTGGCACGATCTTGATGTATCGCGAGCTTTGCTATTATAGTTGGATCATATGATGTTTCTCCCTCTCTACCTTCTTGTAATGGATTGAGTTTTCCCTTTGAAGTTATATTATCGGATTGAGTCTTTAAGGATTTGAGAACACTTGATGTATGTCTTGCGTGGGATACCCATGGTGACAATGGGGTATTCTATTGATCAACTTGATGTATGTTTTGGTGATCAACTTGCGGGTTCCGTGACCTTGGGAATCTATGCATAGGGGTTGGCACACGTTTTCATCTTGACTCTCCGATAGAAACTTTGGGGCACTCTATGAAGTTCTTTGTGTTGGTTTGAATAGATGAATATGAGATTGTGTGATGCATATCGTATAATAATACCCATGGATACTTGTGGTGACATTGGAGTATCTAGGTGACATTAGGCTTTTGGTTGATGTGTGTCTTAAGGTGTTATTTTACTACGAACTCTAGGGCTGTTTGTGACACTTATAGGAATAGCCCAGTGGATTGATCGAAAAGAATAACTTTGAGGTGGTTCCGTACCCTACCATAATCTCTTCGTTTGTTCTCCGCCATTAGTGACTTTGGAGTGACTCTTTGTTGCATGTTGAGGGATAGTTATATGGTCCAATTATGTTATTATTGTTGAGAGAACTTGCACTAGTGAAAGTATGAACCCTAGACCTTGTTTCCTAGCATTGCAATACCGTTTCCGCTCACTTTTACCACTTTCTACCTTGCTGTTTTATAATTTCAGATTACAAAAACCTATATCTACCATCATATTGCACTTGTATCACCATCTCTTTGCCGAACTAGTGCACCTATACAATTTCCATTGTATCGGGTGTGTTGGGGACACAAGAGACTCTTTGTTATTTGGTTGCAGGGTTGTTTGAGAGAGACCATATTCATCCTACGCCTCCCATGGATTGATAAACCTTAGGTCATCCACTTGAGGAAAATTTGCTACTGTCCTACAAACCTCTGCACTTGGAGGCCCAACAACGTCTACAAGAAGAAGATTGCGTAGTAGACATCAAGCTCTTTTCTGGCACCGTTGCCGGGGAGGTTAGTGCTTGAAGGTATATCTTTAGATCTTGCAATTGAATCTTTTAGTTTCTTGTTTTATCACTAGTTTAATTTTAAAAAGATAACTACAAAAAAA
>NW_021232385.1:0-7065 GCF_002162155.2 Triticum dicoccoides | reverse complement strand
AGGAGGATTTTTCCTCATACTGGTCTAAAAAGATCGGTTTCACAATAAGTATTTTATTGGAAATCCGCTCGTGACAAGCTTGGTACCAGAGCCAGGCTGACTGTAGGAAGCCACTAGGTGCGATCGCTAATCGGTTATTAGCATGATAGAGCTAATTCTTATTTTTGCAAATGTAGACATTTTCTGACAGTCAGCATAAATTTATGATCTGACCACTTAGAATTTTTGCCTACTTTTGTAGATGGCTGACAACAACTGCGAGTCTCAGATGTTCACCAACGTGCCTGATAGGTTCGTCAAGCTTCTCTCCTTCATCGTCTAGGTCACGATGGGGCCATCTATGCGCCCAGTCTTCACACTTTATCAGCACAAAGTCAACGACAGTCTGACCATGCACCAGGCCGCGGTGCAATTCAAGGGAGGGCGTGTTGAGTTACGCCGCTTCCGGTTCTTGGGAAGAGCCATGCCTACGGAGAAGCATGCTATGCAGATGGCAGCCCGTGAGGCGACAGCTCGTCTCAGGGATGTCCTTCCTTTGATGAAGACTCGTCATTACCGCTACCTTCCATGCCACGTGCCATACGCCTGTCACTATGCGTTCTCTTTCCCCAGAGGAGAACGAGACGAGGCTTTTGAGATGCTTATCGAGTACCTTCGGGGTCTGGAGACAGCCTTAGACAGCCTGGTGGACGACTTCGTGGCTACCCGCATGGACTTAGTCCATGGCTGTGCCACTAACAGGAGGGAGCTCCTGCACGCCGCACCGCCACTGACTTCCGTCTCGTCCTCAGCATCTTATGCACCTACCACTCTCGCTACTGCTCGTCGCCTGCCTTCCACCGAGGAATTCAACCAAACCATCGCGCCCACTCCAGTCCGCTCTGCACCACCCATTGCGCCCACACCAGTTCGTGTTGCTCCGCATATGGCAACCACTCCATCTACTCAGCGCAGCGCTTCACGTCTGGAACCTATTAGCGAGGAGGAGGTTGAGTCCCCAGCCTCACTGCGCCTCACCCTCGGCAGGGCAAAGGAGATCCTCACCATCTCTGACTGAGTACGCTTAGCCGTCATGCGATGTACCGCTCTGTACGATATGTTCATATGTACATAAGTTGTGAGAAGTAGCTTGTTTGCGCATCATGTAGGAACTGGAGAAGTGCACTAGCCTAAATAACATGTCAAGAATATGTACACATATCCTGAGTGATGTATTGTATAACTACCGCCTGCGTGTAAGATATGGAATGAGCAGTCCTTCTCCGTGCGCAATCGATTCTTCTTTTTAAAAATCCTGGAGCATTTAAAATTTTCCCAGTATTTATGCATTTATTGAAATTTTGTGACTCTTTTCCCTTTCTTATGAGTTTTACAAAATATATCCCTAGAGTGAAAAATGTCTCGTCCTTGGACGCGCTCCATGCCAACTCCGTCAGAGGAAAATTATGGCACACAACCAAGCAACAATTTCACACAAGGGCAGTCAAGTCAACAGGACAGTGAAACATCACTTTCCCAAATGTGCCGTCTTTATGAGCAAAGTCAGCAACAACATCAGGAAATGATGAACCAAGTCATCAATATGGGAAATCACCGTGGACAGTATCAGCAGCAATCCAAGTTATCTGAGCTACAGAAGACGCATCCCCAAACATTTTCTCATACTGACAAACCTCTTGAGGCCGAGGACTGGCTTCGAGACATGGAAAGAAAATTAATTTTTGCACAGTGTTCAGATCTTGAGGAAGTGCTATATGCACCACACTATCTCACTGGAGCAGCTGCATCATGGTGGGAAAATTTCCTACACATGCACCCCAACGAAAATAATATAACCTGGGAGGAGTTCAAGGAAGGTTTTCGTGGGGCACATATTCCTAAAAGTCTTATGAAGATCAAGAAGAGAGAATTTGATGACCTCAAGCAGAGGACCATGACGGTGTCAGAATACAACAGTCAATTTACTCTATTGTCTCGCTACGCTAACGAAGAGCGTATGACTGAAAGCAAGAAGATGGAAAAATTCCTAGATGGTCTGGCACCCGCACTCAAATGCCAGCTGGTTGTGCACACCTTCCCAGATTTTAAAACGCTAGTGGATAAGGCCATTACCATGGAAAATGAGAGACGTAGCTTGGAGGATTTCCGCAAGCGAAAAAGGGACCCGACTAATCTTGCTCGCAACCACCGAAGCAAGACGGGTTTTCAGAAAGGTGGGACACACAAACCCACAACAAACGTCTCACGCCCAGTCAAGAATTTCCATGCAAGGGACAAGGAGTTCACATATCGCCCAGGCGTTACCTGCTACGCTTGTGGAGAAGAAGGGCATTATGCCAAGCAGTGCCCCAAGCCAAGGAACTCGACCCCAAAGCCGAACAACGGTGGCAATAATTCAGTGCCAAAGCGTAACAATTTCAACCCCAATAACAACCACCGGAAGGGTCATCTGAACCACGTGTCCAGAGAGGAAGCACATAATGCTCCGGATATCGTACTCGGTACGTTCCCTGTCAACACAATATCTGCCATGGTTTTGTTTGATTCTGGAGCTTCTCACTCATTCATTTCGAAAAGTTTTGCTTTGCAAAATAATTTTTCGATGCTTCCCTTGGAAAAATCCATGATCATCAAGTCCCCTGGAATTAAGCAAGTTACCCAGAGTTACTGCCAAGGTGTGATTATTGAGTTTGAAGGATTGAAATTTCACGCCAACCTTATTGTTTTGGAAAATGAAGGTCTGGATGTCATCTTAGGGATGGATTGGTTAACCACCAACAAAGGTTTTATTGACTATTTCAACCGGACCGTAATTCTCACCCACCACCATGGGAAGACAATAAAAGTTTTAGCCAAAGAGAGAAAAATATCCCGGCAACCGAGATTGAACAAGGTGGATATTTATGAATTAAGCAAGGTTCCAGTAGTGTGTGAATTTCCAGATGTATTTCCCGAAGAACTACCAGGCATGCCACCAGATCGAGAGATAGAATTCAGCATTGAGCTAGCACCCGGAATCGCCCCCATATACAAGAAACCATACAGAATGGCACCATCTGAATTGGTAGAATTGAAGAAGCAAATAAAAGAATTACTGGACAAAGGATATATCCGAGCCAGCTCCTCACCTTGGGGTTCACCAATTTTATTTGCCAAAAAGAGGGATGGAACACTGAGATTGTGTATCGACTATCGAGCACTTAACATGGTCACAATCAAGAACAAATACCCGATGCCACGGATAAATGATTTATTTGATCAGCTCGCTCAGGCTAAGGTATTCTCAAAAATTGACTTAAGGTCGGGATACCATCAATTAAAAGTATGCACATAAGATATCCCCCAGACCGCCTTCACCTCCAGATACGGACTGTGTGAGTTCACAGTAATGCCTTTTGGACTAACAAACGCTCCCACATATTTTGTTCACCTTATGAACAAAGTATTTATGAAGTTTATGGACAAGTTTGTTGTGGTATTCATCGACGATATTTTGATATACTCCAAGACACCAGAAGAGCACGCTGAACATCTCCGAATTGTATTAGGAGAACTTAGGAAACATCAATTGTACGCCAAGTTCAGCAAGTGTGAATTTTGGTTAAAGCAGGTAGGTTTTCTGGGCCACGTACTGACCCAAGAAGGTATTGCCGTAGACCCGGAAAAAGTCAAGGCCGTACTTGGCTGGAAACCACCAGCTAGTGTAATAGACGTACGAAGTTTCTTGGGAATGGCAGGTTACTACCGAAGATTTATTGAAGGATTTTCCACTATAGCAAAGCCAATGACGCAGGTACTCAAGAAAGACAAGAAGTTTGAATGGACGGAAGCTTGCGAGAAAAGTTTCCAAGAACTAAAAAGGAAATTAATGACAGCACCAGTATTAATTGTGCCAGACATACACAAGAATTTTGAGGTGTATTGTGACGCATCCCGGAAGGGCCTTGGATGCGTATTGATGCAAGAAGGCAAGGTAGTAGCGTATGTTTCCAGACAACTTTGCCAGCATGAGGAAACTTATCCTACTCATGACCTCGAGTTAGCAGCAGTTATACATGCACTTAAGGAATGGAGACACTTTTTACTTGGAAATCGTTGTGAAATATACACAGACCATAAAAGCCTCAAGTATATTTTCACACAAACGAAACTGAATTTACGACAACGACGCTGGTTGGAACTAGTGAAGGATTATGATGTTGCCATACACTACCATCCAGGAAAAGCAAATGTGGTGGCAGATGCTCTAAGTCGGAACCCCAACCCAAACAACGAGAACCTACCAAAGTTGAGACCTGAATTTCATCAGGAGTTTGCCAAAATCAACTTAATAATGGTCACCGAAGGCAGTGTGTCAAATTTAGAAATACAGCCTACCCTGATGGAAAAGGTTAAAGAGGCTCAGCATGGGCACCCCAGCATTGAAGGCATTAAACGGAAAGTGAATTTGGGCAAGGCCTCAGAATTCGTTATCGATGAGCAGGGAATATTGTGGTACGGAAATAGACTTTGTGTACCAAATATCAAGGACCTTTAACAGCAAATCTTAGCTGAAGGCCACACCGCTCCATATACAATCCATCCTGGAGGAACAAAAATGTACAAGGATCTTCAGGAAACATTTTGGTGGCACGGTATAAAAAGGGACATAGCCACATTTATTGCATGTTGTGACACATGTCAACGCATCAAGGCCGAGCACCAGAAACCGGCCGGACTACTACAACCAAATAAGATACCCGAGTGGAAATGGGACGAGATTGGAATGGATTTTATTGTTGGGCTACCTCGGTCACGACACGGACATGATGCCATATGGGTCATCACTGATAGACTGACTAAAGTAGCACACTTCATCCCCGTGAAGACAACCCACACCACTCAGAAGCTTGCCAGGCTTTATCTTTCTCGTATCGTCTGCTTACATGGAGTTCCAAAGACAATAATATCTAACAGGGGCACACAATTCATATCCAGATTTTGGGATCACCTGCAACAGGCTCTGGGAACCCAACTAGCTTTCAGTACAGCATACCATCCCCAGACTGACGGACAAACTGAACGCGTAAATCAAATTCTAGAATACATGCTGAGAGCATGTGTCCTTACTTATGGAACCAGTTGGGAAGAAAGCTTGCCATACGCAGAGTTCGCATACAACAACAGTTACCAGGCCAGCCTGCAAATGGCGCCATATGAAGCCTTGTACGGGCGGAGATGTCGTACCCCGCTAAATTGGTCAGAGACCGGAGACAGCCGTATATTCGGCCCAGACATGCTCAAAGAAGCCGAGGAAAAGGTCAAGCTAATCAGGGACCGACTCAAGACAGCTCAAAGCCGACAGAAGAGTTACTACGATCAGAAACATCGTGGAATCAGTTTCGAACCCAGTGAGTTTGTGTATCTACGAGTATCTCCTATGAGGGGCCTGCAACGATTCAAGATCAAGGGGAAGCTAGCACCAAGATTCATCGGACCATTATGTATAGCGGCACGAAGAGGCATGGTAGCCTACCAGCTAGACTTACCCAGAGAATTATCCGATATCCACAACGTGTTCCACGTCTCGCAATTAAGGAAGTGCGTGAGCAACCCAGAGAAGCAAGTATCCCATGAAAACATTGACGTGCAACCAGACCTCACCTATCGGGAACATCCAGTAAAAATATTGGAGGAGTCTGAAAGAAGGACCCGATAGAAAACCATCAAGTTCTTCAGAGTAAAGTGGAGCAATCACACCGAGAGTGAAGCCACTTGGGAAAGAGAGGATTTTCTTCGAGCAGAGCATCCACACCTATTTGAGGATCAGCTGAAATCTCGGGGACGAGATTTTTCCTAAGGGGGTAGGTGTTGTGACACTCCAAAAAAAATTATATGGTTTTTAGCAAAAACTTTGTTGGATTTAAAGAAGGCCATTTAAATTCTTCCAAAAATCTCTCTCTCAAATTTTTTCCCCTTTGACAAGGTTTTTATTTTGGCATCTTCTTCAACCCTGGTATTGGTTATTAAAAACCTTTCCTCAGTTTGCTCTCTTCTCAAAAGTAAATATTTTTGGGATTTGTTTTCCTTTAAAAGAAAACCCTAGAAATTTTGGGACTTCTCTTTTGTTGAAACCACTCATGATTTTACCACGCCTCATATGGTAAAACTTCCCAAAACCCCTCCTTCCACTTTGGGGCAATCCATATATTCTGTCCCAACAAGTCCAACTCATTTTTGGATTTTATTTCATCTATTTCTTTCGCCAAAACAATTCTGTCCATTATTTTGAGCCTAGGTGATTTGCAAAGCAAGTACCTTAATGCCTTTGATTTTTGACCCCAAACCAACTCCTCTGGATGGTCCTTGGTAACCACAACCTAGGACCATCAAGATCCACACTTCTTCTTTTCAAAATTTTCAAATTTCAGCCTCTGCAAGTTTGGACCAAATTTGTCAAATTTGGTGAAATTCATATCTCCTCTTCTCCAAAAATTCCACCAAAATTCAGGCAGCCCCCAGATGCAATGAGAGGCCACCCCACCAAAGATCAGCTCAAGGAGAACCTCCCACATACCAAAATCATTCCGTCGAACACCTGGCCAGCACTGTTTCTATGCACATTCAGTAAATTCAGAGATTCAGAAGTTCAGTGTCGTCAGGGATCGGTCACCTGTCAACAGTGCGCCCTGGCACGTTGCGCACGGCCTCTTCTCCCTGGCCGGAGCGCCGCACGCCCCCTTGGACGGATGCAGGCGTCAGTGGCGGCGAGCCTCGCCGGCGTTGGCAGTTTCTGTGGTGGCTGCGCTACCCGTGGCGGCCAGCGAGGGCCCGAGCCCGCTCGCCACGCCACCCGTCACCACCCATTGTTCCATGGCCGTCCGCGTGGCTCATGCATGCCAGCGCACCCCCGTTGCACCATCGCCGTGGCCGGCAAGCACAGGGCACGCCCTCTGCCGCCGACGGGCCCGCGTCGCCCCGTTCCGTCGAACACCCCCCAAAGCTTCTAATCCTAATGCGTTTAGTGCCAAAATGGAGCCAGTAGACCTCCACGATGAAGCTCAACCACTAAACCACCCCAATCAA
>NW_021232384.1:0-1389 GCF_002162155.2 Triticum dicoccoides | reverse complement strand
GTGCATAGATCATAAATGACAAAGAAGTGCTACGCCAGGAGTATATATACGACAGGTGGCCGGAGTGTCAGGCCCAGGTGTACCGGTTTTCGGTTTCCGAGCGACACGCAGTACTTAGTTTAGGTTTACGCTAATGCGAGAGAGGGATACGAACTCATGTACTCAAAGTGATAGCTATTCTCGTGTATATCATTGTTTAGATGGATGACGATGTATTTGCAAGTAATCGAGACTTGTATCGCTATTTTCGAGATTGATGACGAGAGACCACTTTGTGTTGGATGATGATTATGATGATGACATGATTTGATGAGACTAATTGTATGTATATGCTATGATTACATTTGTATGTGGATGATATGCTAAAGATTATTGTATAAAGCCTATTCAAATGCAAAACAAATAAAAAACAAATCTGCAGGAAAAAAACTAATAAAACTAGTAGTAGCGAGGGGGGATTTAGCAGTAGCGCCGACTTAGCAGTAGCGCTTACCTGTAAACGGCGCTGCAGATAATATCAGCAGCGTCCTTTTCTAAAGAGCGTTGCAGCTATTCATGTGTAGCAGTAGCGTGGGTCAACACGCGCTACTGCTATACGTTAGCTGTAGCGCCTTATTAGTAGCGCCGGTACCCGCGCTACTGAGAGGGCCAAAACCCGCGCTGCTGCTAGGCTTTTCCCTAGTAGTGAATAGGAAACATACTAATTGTTAGTAGTAGATGATATATTCGATCATCTATGTTAAGGCCTCTTTTGGTTCATAGGATAGGATTATCATAGGAATAGGAATTTTGTAGGAAATGAGATGACATGTATCTCAAATCCTATGAGTAGGAATAGAAAACAAGATGTCATTTGGTTGACACCAAAGGAATTTTTCCATTGAGTCTAGGCTCTTTTTTATTTTCCTATGAAATGTGGAGGATAGGAACCAATCCTATGTAGGAATAGGAATCCATTCCTATAAACCAAAGGGCTCTAAAGGAAAAAATCCTATAAGAATCCTATCCTCTAGAATTCCTATGAAATTCCTCTAAACCAAAGGAGTCCTAAATATATTTGGAAAATAAACATATGTTCAAAATATGAGGAATTTCATTCGGACAAAAATATGAGCCATTCTATCTATCTATCTATCTATCTATCTATCTATCTATCTATGAGTACACTAAATCATAGAGTCTCTAGAAAATCCCATGTAATTCAGAGAAAATAGGAAAATTCTGGACCATTAATCATGTGGGATAGAATTATAAAGATTGGGAGAAAAACTACATGAAAATCCCTGGTTAATCAGAGAAAATAGAAACATTATGGACCGTTAATCATGTCGGACAGAATTATTATGGTAAAGATTAAATGCAAAACTACAGATTCCGCATTTTATGGAC
>NW_021232383.1:0-406 GCF_002162155.2 Triticum dicoccoides | reverse complement strand
GGCAGAAGCCGACAACTGGCTAACTCTCAAGACTAACATATTAAATGGCCGCCCAGGAATAAAATTTACACATAACAGGCACCTACATATAAGTGACTTTGTTTTGCCTTACAAAGCATAGCACAATTGCTTTCAGGGAAAAATAATGTCTTTCGTACATTCCTCGGCCACGAGGCGGGCGCCTTTCAGGACGCCATCATAATATAGTTCGGGCTTGCGGTGCTCCTTCCCCTTCGGAGCCCCCTCGGTCATTAGCTTCTCAGCATCAAGCTTCCCCCAGTGCACTTTTGCACGGGCAAATGCCATTCATGCCCCTTCTATGCACACTGACCGCTTAATGACGTCCAGCCGAGGGCAGGCCCTCCCAATCCGCTTCAAGAGTGCAAAGAAATTGCTCGGTATGGGC
>NW_021232382.1:0-966 GCF_002162155.2 Triticum dicoccoides | reverse complement strand
CCCCGCCGGAGGTGGAGCGTCACCGTGTCAGGGAGGAAGATGAGCACGTCCATCGCTACATGGCTGCTATGGACGACGTCAGGTTCTCCACTACTTGGTGGGTTCTTTGGGCAGATGACCGGAGATATGATCCTCTGATGGTTCCTTCTCTTTGGGTGTGCACCGCCCACGCCCCAGGAACCACGAGTGGTGCCCTAGATTCTTCTGTAGTACTCGATCTTTATTAGGTACCTAGCGAGTGATGTATTCGATATATAGTATTCGAGACGATGTATTCGAGATTATATATATTAAGACGATGATGTATTCGAGATTATATATTCGAGAGGATGTATTCGAGATTCAGATTTTCCTTATTGATTAATTGCATCCATGCATTGTAATTTGAATACTAAATTGTTTTATATTTCTTCTGAATTATTAGTAAAGTAAAAGCTATGGCGGACAATACCGGCAGAGAGAGAGAAGAGGAATTGTTCGACATCATACACATCCCTCACAGGCTAGATGATCTGAATGAAGCAGACGGCTCCCAATATCTTAACAATACCGGAGAGGGTGATGAAAAGATATTCGATCTCGACGACCGGGCTGATGAAGTCATGAACTATGATTATGATTATGACACAGACAATGCTGATCTTCAAATAACAAACACTACTGGCGAGGTATATTTATATAAGCATGCATCATGGTGATCATCACATGTTTTTTATTGAAGATATATTAACGAATCAATCTTTCTTCTTTCAGCCCTCCGGATCGAGCAAATCTGCTTCTACAGACAGCAAGACAAAGCGAGGCCCGGGCAGATTGTTGAAGGATGGTGTAAAGTACCACATCGAATCCATCAAACCTAGTGGCGAACCCCTCACGCCTAAGAACATTGCGAACAAGTGGATTCGTTAGTGCGGAGTTCTTGTGAAGGACAAACTCCCGATCTCCATTCAAGAATGGAAAGAGCCA
>NW_021232381.1:0-463 GCF_002162155.2 Triticum dicoccoides | reverse complement strand
GCACTTCTTTTTGAGCTTTAAGTACTTGTTCTACTTGAGTGGTAACCATAGAAGCATGTTTGCTAACAAGTTTAAGTTCACCTTTAATATTAGCCATATAATCACCCAAGCGTCTAATCATATACGCATTTTCTTTTAATTGTCTACCAAAATAAGCATTGAAGTCGTCTTGCTTAAACATAAAGTTATCAAACTCATCCAAGCACTGACTAGCAATTTTAGTAGGAGGGACTTCAGTTTTATCATATCTATAGAGAGAATTTACCTTTACTACCTGTGTCGAGATATCGGGGTCAGGAGGTTCTTTAGTAAATAAAGAATTGAGATCATATGTTTCTTCAACAGGCGGTATATTAAGACCATGTATTTCTTCAATAGGAGGTAAATTCTTAACGTCTTCAGCTTTAATACCTTTTTCTTTCATAGATTTCTTTGCCTATTGCATATCTTCGGACTGAGAAAT
>NW_021232380.1:0-642 GCF_002162155.2 Triticum dicoccoides | reverse complement strand
AAAAACAGAAGAAAAAAGGAAAAACAGAAGAAAAAAACAAACAGAAGAAAAACATAAGAAAAAAACAGAAGAAAAAAGGAAAAAGGAAAAAAGGAAGAAAAAAACAGAAGAAAAAAACAGAAGAAAAAGGAAGAAAAAAATAGAAGAAAAAAACAGAAGAAAAAAGGAAAAACAGAAGAAAAAAACAAACAGAAGAAAAACATAAGAAAAAAACAGAAGAAAAAAGGAAAAAGGAAAAAAGGAAGAAAAAAAGAAAATATGCCACCTACTGGGCCACCACGGCCTGAATACGACTAGAAACCCATTAAAGGGCCAGGATTCAGGCCCGCAGAAGGCCCAGTAGGCCCACAGGCACACAGTGACAGAATAGGCCCGTAAGCCTGCATTTGAGAGGAGCTCGAAGTGGTAAGCGCAGCCGCGCTTATAAACCACTGTCGAAGCCTCTCGGCTAGCGAGGTGGGACTAAACATCCCACCGCACTGCGCCAGTTCTAGCACAGCCCTTTAGTCGCGGTTGGGGAGGCGGACCGCGACTAAAGGATACCTTTAGTCGCGGTTGGGGTGGCGGGCCGCGACTAAAGGGTAACCTTTAGTCGCGGTCCGCCTCTCCAACCGCGACTAAAGGGTCTTTCTGCGCGGGAAC
>NW_021232379.1:0-1607 GCF_002162155.2 Triticum dicoccoides | reverse complement strand
CGGCGGAGGAGAAGGAAAAGAGAGATGGAGTGGCTCCTGTAGAAGCTCAAGGGGCCCGAGGCCTACCCCAAGGCCAACGAGGACTTCTACAAGCTCACACTCTGGCGTCGTTGTCATGCTCATCTCCGCCCTCGTCATGTTACTCCTCTTCGTCTCCGAGACCAGTAACTAAGGCTGGCCATAGTGGGAGTAACATAAGTAGTATCATGCACTTGGGACTCACAAACATGCTTATGTGGCACACAATTGGTTATAGTAACATACGTAGATACCGTAACATAATAAATATGGTGCTACTATGTGTCATGCATGGCAATAAATGAAACCATCTATGATACTATGCACTATAGAGGTAGTAACATAGACTAGTAACATATGCATGTTACTAGTCTAAGTTACTCCCCACTATGACCAGCCTAAGTGACGCTTCTCCTCTTCTTCGGCCTGCAATGGCATCGGCGGAATTTGAGGTCCACGGTCCTGAAAACATGTCCAATTATACTACTACTTGCTAGGTGACTTTGGGAATTAATGGTTTGCGTCAGCTCGGATTGCGGCAACTCTCGATTCCAGTGATGCGTATTTGGTACCTTGCTGCGCTTGGCATTGCCGCTGATTGCAATGGTTGAGCTGTTGGAAGATTCTTGAAAAGTTGTACATGTTTCTGTTGCCGGATCCAAGAAATTGGTCATTTTTTCAGAGCAGAGATGATGTGCATGAGATTCGTACAGTTGTGTGATTGAAACCATAATCTCTCCTTGACATGTGAATTTGTGAAATGTTTGGAAACAAGTTGGCTGTGGATCTGCAAATTACCGAACTATGGATTTAGCCTTTATATTTGACTCTTTGCAGAATTTTGTACTTCATCCTTGGTGAAATTCCTTCTACTCCATCCCTTCGCGTTGTTACCAGATTTGCTATGCAAATATCCAGACTGTTTTTTCGTTGTGATCTGTGCCAGATTTTTCTACATGACATCAAGATAAGTAGAGCAGCTTGATCAAGAATGGATAAGTGTCTTCTTAAGTAGTGAAGTTCTCGGATCCCACACTCAATGAATAAAGGTACGCTTTTCTTCCATGTTGTATCAAGATCAGAGGCATCCAGTATGCTCTACTTTATTAGTTTGTTAGCTCGGTAATTCAGCTCGGGTCATTCCTTGGTATTCAGTGTGCCAACATTGTGCATTACTTGAATAAATCACCAGTTCAAATCCATTCAGTTAATTGGATTAGGCATAGCTCTCGAAAACATTTCAAGTAAAGTTTACACGGAGTTATTTGTTCCATGTAAACAGTAGGACTCAATTTTGCTTCAGATGTATGCTTTTGGGTGGATGAACACTTGGTTAAGGAATCTTATGAGGTACTCCCTCTGTCCGACAATATAAGACGTCTCATATTGTGGCACGGGAGAAGTACTTTTTTAGTTCTTTTTTAAAATTTGGAGAGGTAAGAGCAGAGGAAAAGGCAAAAGCTGGTCCATGAAGTTGAATTTCAGTTCAGAGCCTACTACACGTTCGGTTGTTGCTCATTGAAGGCAGAAGAGGGATTCGATTAATCTTCCTTCTCATGATCGAAAGATAAGAAATCCTTGTGGTGTTG
>NW_021232378.1:0-448 GCF_002162155.2 Triticum dicoccoides | reverse complement strand
TAGCATCAATGATATGATCAATACGCGGGAGAGCAAAGGGATCAGATGGACAAGCCTTGTTCAAGCCCATATAATCCACACACATACGCCAAGTGTCGTTCTTCTTGAGCACTAGCACCGGGTTAGACAACCATTCAGGATGAAATACCTCAATAATGAACCCGTCTGCCAAGAGCAGGGCCACCTCCTCACCGATGGCCTTGCGCCTCTCCTCGTTAAACCGCCGAAGAAACTGCTTGACCGACTTATACTTAGGATCAATATTGAGAGTGTGCTCAGCGAGTTCTCTCGGTACACCCGGCATGTCAGAAAGCTTCCATGCAAAGATGTCCCGATTCTCATGGATGAACTCGATGAGCGTGCTTTCCTATTTGGGATCCAGATTGGCACTGATACTGAATTGTTTAGATGAATCGTCAGGAACAAAGTCAACCATCTTGGTGTCCTC
>NW_021232377.1:0-765 GCF_002162155.2 Triticum dicoccoides | reverse complement strand
CTCTTCGGACATGCCACCACACCACCCCGCATGTATGAGGGCCCGGTGCAACGCTCCGGTGGAATTGCTACCCCAGTGCCCCCGTCCCGCCTAACCCTGTAGCGTTTGACCACGGGATCTAGCCCTTTGACTTTGCACGGAAGGGCTTTGACTAGTGGACCTCCCCACCCGGTTGTGTTAGGTCAGCCCATAGGAACACTTTCGAGCAACATCCGGGCCAGACCCACAGCAAGATCCCCTCTGTGTAGACCCCACGCGTCTGTTTCCCCCCTCCAGGTGCCGGCGGCAGCGCCGTCCGTGAGGGGGGCCACATCCCGGACACGCGTGCCGCGCATTTGCAACCGCCACAACACTTCCAGACTTGTGAGAGGCCACCTCCACAAGATTTGGCAGCATGCTAGCCCCGGAGGCCGCCGGCCACAGCCGTAGACGCGCGAAGGGCAATCCGTGTAGAGGGAATTTTTCGGATACTTCTCCATCACCAAAAATTATGAAAAAATCCATCGTTCCTATAGCAGATGTGCTCATGTCGTGCAAAAAACTCTTGATTTTAACGTGCTCCAAGTATTTAGTAATATGGACGCCGCATCGTTAGCGCAGAAAGTCTACTACCGTGTCATCACCGTCCGTGAAGGGGGGGCCACCCACCGGAGATGCATCCCGCCTCTTCGGACATGCCACCACAGCACCGCGCATGTATGAGGGCCTGGTGCGACGCTCCGGTGGCATTGCTACGCCCCCAGTGCCCTCGTCCCGCCTAACCCT
>NW_021232376.1:0-602 GCF_002162155.2 Triticum dicoccoides | reverse complement strand
CTTCTGAAGATCCGGAGGCCAAGGCCTCAAAGCGGGGGAAGAAATCTTCACCAGAGGGTCCTGTGCCGGGAGGGGCCCCGGCCACACTATTTCCCCAAGGAAATCAGCCCTCTAGCAAGCCGTAAGTGGAAAGGGGAGTTTTGTAATAAGGGACATCCCTGTTTTTATTTCTAAAGATAAACGAAGTTATTACCTTGCAGTTCGGATCTCAGCCCTTCTCAGCAGAGCTCATCTTCGGGGGATCTTCGTCCGGAGATGATGAAGAGCGAAACGCCTCCATCTACCGCACCGTCAGGCGGGGCGGACGACCCTGAGGTGTCGTCGCGGAGGGTTTCCCCGAGTCCGGCGGGGCCGGAAGGTTCAGCACCAACTGGTGTACGGTCGGAGGAGCTGAAGGATCTGCTCGGGCGAGCATCTATCTCAGAAGATCACCGTACGTTAATGGGTACGGTGATTGAAAGGATTTCATCCGCTGAGAGCGGGTTGCATGAGGCCGTCAGAAGTTTACTGACGGGGTTTGAGGTACCAAAAATGATATACCTTCTGACAGTTTTGCATATAGAATGCGCCCTGTATAGATAATAGCCCCTGAGACTCGGTAC
>NW_021232375.1:0-393 GCF_002162155.2 Triticum dicoccoides | reverse complement strand
GAGCTCCGCCGGAAGAGGGCCGTCATCACGGAGGGCTTCTCACATCCAGCAATTTATTTTAGAATTTTTGGGGTTCCAGATCTTGCGCTAGCTACAGATTACTACAGACTGTTCTATTTTTGACAGATTCTGTTTTTCGTGTGTTGTTTGCTTATTTTGATGAATCTATGGCTAGTAAAATAATTTATAATCCATAGAGAAGTTGGAATACAGTAGGTTTAACACCAATATAAATAAATAATGAGTTCATTACAGTACCTTGAAGTGGTCTTTTGTTTTCTTTCGCTAACGGAGCTCACGAGTTTTCTACTTTAAGTTTTGTGTTGCGAAGTTTTCAAGTTTTGGGTGAATTCTTTTGATGGATCATGGAACAAGGAGTGGCAAGAGCCTAAG
>NW_021232374.1:0-551 GCF_002162155.2 Triticum dicoccoides | reverse complement strand
GGCCTGGCCTCCCCCAGCCGGCCTGAGGCATGGCCGGCTTCCTATAGCCGGCTTGCTCCCCATCTCGGGGCGCGCGCACCATTAAGGAGACAAGACGAGGTAAGGCTACAGTGAGAGCCCGCAAGGCGGCGGCACTGTAGCCATGCTTATGTTAGAGATATGCCCTAGAGGCAATCATGTATGATGATATTTCCTATGTGTTTATGAATAAAGATAGTCCTTGGACATTATCAATGATGTGTATCAGCAAGTACGTGACTTGTTTGTGGGAGTATGCATTGTATGATGACTGTCCTGAAAGGTCCCTAGTCGAAAGGGCTGTGTGGACGCGCAGCCGACTAGACTAGCATATGACACGGTCGATGGCTTGGTCTCACTATCCATGGAGCATCGGATGCTAACCGGATAATATGGACTTGGAAAGGTCTGGTCGGATTCAACGTAGTCGGATTCGAGTCGAGATAAGGTCCGAGTCGGACAGACCCAACTATGAGACGCAGCGATATGTCATCTGTGTGTCTTTAGTACAACATACGTTCTATGTCCTAAGA
>NW_021232373.1:0-1776 GCF_002162155.2 Triticum dicoccoides | reverse complement strand
TGATGTGGTCGAAAGAACAATGTCTTCATTTATCCCATGGTCTAATGCTTTGGCAATATTAGCGTACCTACAGTGATAGGAAAAATTGTGATCAGTAAAACCTCGTGGTTGGTGATGACGCATGTGTGTGTAAGCCATATGTCGCATAATTAGTTTATCTCTTTATGAGGACAAAGCTTTCCTAAATATCTTATTTATTTACTTTATCATATTTTATAATTATTATGGCAAAAATTGATCCGCAGATACAATTGTCGTCCAGCTCAATTTTATTCTTGGCATTTGATTTATTTTCCTTCACCTATTTTAATTCTTGTTATTTGTTCCGACTGGCTTATATTCAATAGGAATATTTGAATCTCTTTGTTAAAGAATATTAACATAAAAGTCTCATATCTATTCTCTCATGATTTTATTTGCTACCTTCTCGTTAGGACGACACACATTTATTGGACCCCAAAACCTAGTCGGGCACACATTTTCATTTTTGGAAGTTAATGCTTACAATTCCAAGGTTTGTCAATTTTGCTAGGACAACACCATGTATTGGACGTAAAAATCTAGCCGGGTACAAGTCCATTTCGTGTAATTAAGACTCATGATTTTATGTGTAGCAATTTCTAGTTCCGTTGGCATCAAATTCTATCATGTACACATTTTCATTTCTGATAATCCGTACTCATCATTTTTTGTATCTTCATCCACCGTGCCACAGTCGGTTTCATTCATTGCACACTTGAGTAAAATTAGCAATATAAATCAGTTGGAAATAAGTTTGGACCTTTTTTAAGCATATAGGCGAAACCAAGGTTCGGTTATTGGAAGAATGGAGCACGGGAGGCGTCAGGATGTTAAAAAACATGGACTTTGTAGGAATCGATTGGGGAAGAAAGGAGGAGGAGGTGGACTAAGGGCTTGTCCGGCCCGGGCACTAAAAAAAATAGCGCGCTATAGCTATTGAGAATTGACTCGCTAAATATACCGGTGTACAATGTCTCGCTAATAGCACGCTATAGTGCGATATAGCACGCTATAGTGCGATATAGCACGCTAATAGCATATTTTGGGGTCGGCGCTATTTTGCTGTAGTGCGCTATTTTTTTGATATAGGATTGAAAAAGTGAATCCATGCGAAGCTTTTCCGTGCGAGTCACTTGTTTTACTTTTTTTTTTAAAAAGCACTCGTATTCCATGATGGGGTTATGTACCTAGGGTAGGGTCATGGACCTGTTCCAAGTAACTTACCCTAGGACATCCCTAGAAGAGGTCGCCTTCCAGTCGACCAACGAGGATTCACTCGACTGGCCTGAAGAACTCGACCACGAAGACTCACTCGACCACCAGGAGGTCAAAAGGCACTCTGCACCGCAACGGCCTGTAATTAAGTAGACTTTATGATAGTAAAGGCACTTTATGTGGGGCGTTACCAGTAACGCCCCAGACTTAACTCACCTTAAACCCTCTCCTACGTGGGCTGGCTGGGGTCCTGGCGCACTCTATATAAGCCACCCCCCTCCACAGGCAGAGGGGTTCGGCACCTTGTAATCCATACATTCATAATCCACTCGACCGCCTCCGGGCTCCGAGACGTAGGGCTGTTACTTCTTCCGAGAAGGGCCTGAACTCGTACATCCTTTGTGCTTACAACCTCTCCATAGCTAGGACCTTGCCTCTCCATACCTACCCCCCACTCTACTGTCAGGCTTAGAACCACGACAGTTGGCGCCCACCGTGGGGCAGGTGTTTTAGCGATTTTGTGGAGAAGTTGCGATTCTT
>NW_021232372.1:0-407 GCF_002162155.2 Triticum dicoccoides | reverse complement strand
ACCTGTTATGATGTGAGTTAGCTGTAGCTCAGTGTTCCTCTTTTGTTAAGCATCTCCTGTAGGTCACTGCAATATGCTTTGTTTTTATGTTGGGGAGCTGTAGCATAATTTCTTGTTGCTTGCTATGTGGCATCATGCTGTTAATGGCAGATTCTTGTCATACTTGTTTGGCTTGTCATTTGCAAACCGTGCATCCGATTCCGGTGATCCTTATATCAATTTCAACCGAAATCATCTAATCTTTCCAGCGGCATACTTGGTTTGCCAAGTTGATGCCTGGTTCATCATTTTCCTTCCGGAGCACACATATGCATTGCATATCACATCTCACATGGCATGTCATGTTTTGCATCATATTGCTTGTGCATTGTTCCTTGTTTGATTGTGGTTCCGTTGCTTGTGTTCTT
>NW_021232371.1:0-409 GCF_002162155.2 Triticum dicoccoides | reverse complement strand
CGACCTCTGGTAAGGTACACATCAATAACATGTATATCACATATACGTTTGTTCACCTTGCCATCCTTCTTGTCCGCCAAATACTTGGGGCAGTTCCGCTTCCAGTGACCAGTCTGCTTGCAGTAGAAGCACTCAGTCTCAGGCTTAGGTCCAGACTTGGGTTTATTTTCTTGAGCAGCAACTTGCTTGCTGTTCTTCTTGAAGTTCCCCTTCTTCTTCCCTTTGCCCTTTTTCTTGAAACTGGTGGTCTTATTGACCATCAACACTTGATGCTCCTTCTTGATTTCTACCTCCGCAGCCTTTAGCATTGCGAAGAGCTCGGGAATCGTCTTATCCATCCCTTGCATGTTATAGTTCATCATGAAGCTTTTGTAGCTTGGTGGCAGTGATTGAAGAATTCTGTCAGTGA
>NW_021232370.1:0-1527 GCF_002162155.2 Triticum dicoccoides | reverse complement strand
TATTTGCTTTTATTTTTAGATATATTAATCCAAAAATACAAAAATACCTTGCTGCAATTTTTAGTACTTTATCTTATCTCGCGTTCCCGCGAAATCTATTTATCAAATCTACTACAATTTTATCTATCTTTTTAAACATGAGGGATTGACAACCCCTCATGTCGGGTTGCAAGTATTTGTTCTTTGTGTGCATGAGCTGTTTATGTGGTGTTGTGTGGTTCTCCTACTAGTTTGATAACCTTGGTCTCATCACTGAGGGAAATATCTACCGTTGCTGTGTTGCATCATCCCTTCCTCTTTGGGGAAATACCGACGTAGTTCAACCAAACATCAAAAGGAATTTCTGGCACCGTTGCCGGGGAGACATCATCAACATCTACGAGGTTCCTAATCACAAATCACATCTCCTTGCAATTTACATTATTTGCCATTTGCCTCTCGTTTTCCTCTCCCCCACTTCAAAATTTTTTGCCTTTTTCGCCTTCTTTTTCGTTCGCCTTTTTCTCGTTTGATCTTTTGTTTGCTCATGTTGCCATATGTCTTCTATTTGCTTGCATGTTTAGTTGCTAAAAATCTATTGATATGGATCCTCATCCACTTGCTAATCTTTTCAGAAGATCCAATTATTTGAACCAATTGCTAGTGAGTTGAGTGCACCTGATTATCTCTATGAAGTTTTGCTTGAAATTCATGAATCTGAAAATTGTGATGAAGTGTTGAAATAAGAAATCGAGGACGTGATTCATGATAACTCCTTGAATGAAAAGCATGATTGCAATGATGTTATTATAAATTCTATTAATGTCAATTGTGTTAGTGATATGCAAAACCCCAAGCTTGGGGATGCTTGTTATGTTATGTCCACTACTTATTGCAATGATCATGATTGGGGTGATAATTATTCTTATGTCTTGAAAATTTATTTGAGCCTTATGATGAATATGTTATTGATAATAATTTTTGCAATAGTATTGAAAGTGGGTTTGGAAGAGCGTCAACCTTAGGTGAAAAAATCCCACATATTTGGAGAGTGTTCAATCTTGTGAAATTTCTGATAAAAGTGGGCTTGGAGAGGTCATGGCTTTATTTGATGATAATCCCACTATTTTGGAAGAGTGTCTTGCATGCATTTGGATCATGAAGAGAATATTTTATGTGATGGTTATATTGTTGAGTTTGATTATGATCCCACATGGAATTATTATGAGAGAGGAAAATATGGTTGTAGAAATTTTCATGTTACTAAATTACCTCTCCTTATGTTGTGTTTGTCAATCTTTTATTCCTTTCCTTTGCATATGCTAGATATTTATTATCTTGATAATTTGTTTGCTTATAAATTTCCTATGCCTAGGAAGTATGTTAGACTTAAATGTGCTTGTCACATTTTTTACGATGCTCTCTTTGTGTTTTAATTATTATCTTTCATGTGAGCATCAATAAAATTATGCCTAGCTAGAGGCGTAAAACAATAGCGCTTGTTGGGAGGTAACCCAATGAATAAAATTTATTTTTGTCTTTTTGTTT
>NW_021232369.1:0-417 GCF_002162155.2 Triticum dicoccoides | reverse complement strand
GACTTCAACTATTTTAACATGTATCTTTCATCTTTTCCAATTTGACTAGCTTATCCAATGCTATGCAAGACGCTATGTCTTGGAGAGGATGGGTTTTGAAGACCATGAAAGTATGGAAACCAAAAAAATTCTCCTAAGGACCCATCATGGTGTGGATTTTAAAGTAAAGTTGTACAATGCTGAGAGTGTAACCCATTTTGGTTGCAAAAATTGGAAAGCACTTTGCAAGATGTATGGTTTTGATGAGGGTATGCTTGTCACCATGGATCTTGGTGATCGTACAATCCAGCAAGACAATATGGGCATTTGGGTCCTTGTGGATACACCTCTAATTCTTCCCCCATGTGAGCTTAACGCAGTTATTAAGTAATTTATATTGTTTATTTCAAAATAGTTGACAACTTATTTCCATTGACA
>NW_021232368.1:0-1698 GCF_002162155.2 Triticum dicoccoides | reverse complement strand
TCCAGTGTTCCATCCCGGGATTACTTTGGTACCTTCCTACCAAACTTACAGCAAGGTTTACATCAGGTCTGGTACGCAATAGCATACATGATAGACCCTATGGCCGAGGCATAGGGGACGACACTCATCTTTTCTCTATCTTCTGCCGTGGTCGGGCATTGAGCCGAGCTCAATCTCTTACCTTGCAATACAGGCAAGAACCCCTTCTTTGACTGATCCATTTTGAACTTCTTCAATATCTTGTCAAGGTACGTACTCTGTGAAAGACCAATGAGGCGTCTCGATCTATCTCTATAGATCTTGATGCCTAATATATAAGCATCTTCTCCAAGGCCCTTCATTGAAAAACACTTGTTCAAGTAGGCCTTTATGCTTTCCAAGAATTCTATATCATTTCCCATCAACAGTATGTCATCCACATACAATATGAGAAATGCTACAGAGCTCCCACTCACTTTCTTGTAAATGCAGGCTTCTCCATAAGTCTGCGTAAACCCAAATGCTTTGATCATCTCATCAAAACGAATGTTCCAACTCCGAGATGCTTGTACCAGCCCATAAATCGAGCGTTGGAGCTTGCACACCTTGTCAGCATTCTTAGGATCGACAAAACCTTCCGGCTGCATCATATACAATTCTTCCTTAAGGAAACCATTAAGGAATGCCGTTTTGACGTCCATTTGCCATATCTCATAGTCATAGAATGTGGCAATTGCTAACATGATTCGGACGGACTTCAGCTTCGCTACGGGTGAGAAAGTCTCATCGTAGTCAACCCCTTGAACTTGTCGATAACCCTTAGCGACAAGTCGAGCTTTATAGATGGTTACGTTACCATCCGCGTCTGTCTTCTTCTTAAAGATCCATTTATTTTCTATGGCTCTCCGATCAACGGGCAAGTTAGTCAAAGTCCATACTTCGTTTTCATACATGGATCCTATCTCGGATTTCATGGCTTCCAGCCATTTGTCGGAATCCGGGCCCGCCATCGCTTCTTCATAGTTCGAAGGTTCACCGTTGTCTAACAACATGATTTCCAAGACAGGATTGCCGTACCACTCTGGTGCGGAACGTGTCCTTGTGGACCTATGAAGTTCAGTAGCAACTTGATCTGAAGTTTCATGATCATCATCATTAACTTCCTCTCTAGTCGGTGCAGGCACCTTAGGAACATTTTCTTGAGCTGCGCTACTTACCGGTTCAAGACGTAATACTTCATCAAGTTCTACTTTCCTCCCACTTATTTCTTTCGAGAGAAACTCTTTCTCTAGAAAGGACCCATTCTTGGCAGCAAAGAACTTGCCTTCGGATCTAAGGTAGAAGGTATACCCAATAGTTTCTTTAGGGTATCCTATGAAGACACATTTTTCCGATTTGGATTCGAGCTTTTCAGGTTGAAGTTTCTTGACATAAGCATCGCATCCCCAAACTTTTAGAAACGATAGCTTAGGTTTCTTCCCAAACCATAATTCATACGGTGTCGTCTCAACGGATTTCGACGGAGCCCTATTTAAAGTGAATGCGGCAGTCTCTAAAGCATAGCCCCAAAATGACAGTGGTAAATCGGCAAGAGACATCATAGATCGTACCATATCCAATAGAGTGCGATTACGATGTTCGGACACACCATTACGCTGAGGTGTTCCAGGCGGCGTGAGTTGTGAAACTATTCCACATTTTCTTAAGTGTGTGCCAAAT
>NW_021232367.1:0-2373 GCF_002162155.2 Triticum dicoccoides | reverse complement strand
GGGGTTTGGGTTGAGAAGAGAGAAGAGAAGGCAGCCCGGCAACAGTTTCCGGAGACCGAAAACGTCCGACGAAGGTACCGGCAACAGTACCGCTATGTTTAACGGTTGGGCTATCAGATGGACTCCGAATGTGACAAAACTTGGCAGGTGGCCTGTCTACACTATAATAAGACCGCACGACAAGTTGCAACCCATTCCGAGAACATTTTTTATGCCACTTATAAAATAATATTCGGAGGTGCCGCAGGCGCGTGCGAGTCTGGTCGGGCTCAGAACGGACAACGGAGAGAACCGGCGGAACCCGAACGGATGCAAGTTTTATGAAAACGATGCCGATGCAATGCGCATGATGCTATGAGATGAGATGCAAAACAAGAACAAAAAATGCAAAACAACCGACAAAAACCCAACCATGGAGGAAATAACATATCGCATCTCGGGAAAAAGCAAGAGTTGGAGTTACGAATATGGAAAGTTGCATCCGGGGCGTTACAACACTCCACCACTACGAGAGGATCTCGTCCCGAGATCTAGGATGGCACCGGAGGGAAAAGGAAGAGGAAGATAAGCGGTAAAACTAAGTTGCTTCTTTGACGAACGAGTGAAACCACGAACCATGAGAGGTTGAGCAATTTAAAAGAAAGAGTACAACAGAGATGAACGAGATTGCAAACAATCCGTTAGAAAAGAGGAACAAGGAACATTACGAGAACTTGACGGTTGCAAAGACACGAATCTAGAGTTTGTTGGGCAAGATAGAATTCGAAACCACTCCGGTTAAAACAAGATGAGAGAGGAAGAATTCGGGCAGCACTCCAGTTGAACATGGAAGGAATATAACATGAACTTGAGAAGATGGGAAGATACTTGATGAAATCAACAACACACTGCCTCCAGAACTATTGAAAGAATGGCATAATGGGTGAGAAGGATTTCAGACAGCACTCAGGTTGGCAAGAGAGGCAAAACTTGACAAGATGAAAAAACTTGAATGAGAACACAACACTCCGGTTAACTGGATAAGCACGAAAAGAACACGATCCTCACAATTGAGATGATGAGTGAAAAGAGCAACATTACAATGCCTCCGAAAGAAAGAATAGAAGATAGATTGTTGAGATAAAGGGGTGGAGAAGAAAATGACAATTTCTGCCGCAAATGAACTTGGAAAGCATCCTTGCAAAGAAGGATTGAACGGAGTTGTTGGAAAACCAACAACGAAAAGAATAAGCTTGTAGTGGGCTTATGGAAAACATCCCAAAATTATGAGGTGACAACCGGCCACTAACGGAAACAATTGCTTGCTTGAGAACAATGAAGAGATGAAAAACCTCTTTCACCGAGAAGGATATGGAGAAAGGTTGGATCATTGATAAGCACCACAATAGCAACATTACTTAGGGAAGGCTTTAGGTGAAATCTATACCAAGATAACTCCAACGAAGAGATTGATGGATTTAAAATACCTCATTCTTGACAACATATGAATCATGATACATGAAGGAAATTGTCAAGAGTGACATAACACCACCTCAAAGGATAAGGTAGAAAGAATTGCACTTCGAAATGCAAGAAGAATAATACTTGAACGCCTCAAAACAAAACATGTGTTGAGCACCATGTTTATTTTTTTGAGTATAGCTTGGAGGATCACAACTTCAGGAGAAATCTTGAAGAACAATTGAAGAATGAAAAGAATCCTTGATGAACCACCATGTTGAGACTCCATGAAGAATTCCGGTAATAAAAGAATGATCAAATGAAAGATAAGTTGAAAACACAAGGTGAAGCCTTGCAATGATTTAGATGGAGCTTTGCGACGATATAACCGAGAAAACTTGGAACTCCGGAAAGAAAAGATGAAGCACCTCGAATCGAGAAATTACTTCATCATGAACAATCTCCGGAAGAAGGAATTAATCACTTGGATGAAACAATAATAAGAATTACGTTATGCCTATCCTTCACCAAATTAAATTGATGACAAGCAATGGATTTGGCATACTACTTATTCTCGTAGAAAGAATTAAGAGGGATATATCGTAAACTTGAGAAGGTATTCAACGCACCACCAGTGGAATTGAAGGAACGAATGGATTAAAATGATAACGAAGGAAGAGAAATCTTGAAGGAACCACCGTAAGAATTGAAAATGAAAGAAGTAAAGGGGTGAATCACCGGTAAGAATTAGAGAACGAATGAAGATACTTGAGGGAATTTAGATACATGAGAACGACGAGGCCATGAACTGATTAGAGGATATTTGAACGATGCACCGGTAAGATTTGGAGAACGAGACCTGAAAGCTGAGAATGAATAATTCTGAGATGATGGGCTACGGAGAATCAATCTGAAAAGACTCTTGAATTGCTC
>NW_021232366.1:0-1149 GCF_002162155.2 Triticum dicoccoides | reverse complement strand
CACTTCCCTAGAAAGAAAATAAAATTACCATATGAATCTATCGTGAGAGCCACTTATGGATTGCCTACCAAAGATGGCAAAACTTAGATCTATCTTCGCTTTTTTGCCTAGCTAGGGGCGTTAAACGATAGCGCTTGTTGGGAGGCAACCCAATTTTATTTTGTGTTTTTTGTTTTTTCTTATGTTTAGAAATAAATAATCCATCTACTTGCTGTTTAGATGTGGTTTTATGTTTTAATTTGTGTTTGTGCCAAGTAGAACCTATAGGATAAGCTATGATGATAGTTGATTTGATTCTGCTAAAAAACAGAAACTTTGCGCTCACGAGAAATAATTCAATAAATCACAGGAACGTGATTTTGCATTGATTCTTTTTGCTGCTGATCACTAAGCAAATTTTCCAGTACGTCCTATTTTGGTAGAATTTGTAGAGTTCCAGAAGTTTGCGTTAGTTACAGATTGCTACAGACTGTTCTGTTTTTGACAGATTCTATTTTTTGTGTGTTGTTTGCTTATTTCAATGTATCTATGGCTAATAAATTAGTTTATAAACCATAAGGAAGTTGGTATATAGTAGGTTTAACACCAATAAAAATAAAGAATGAGTTCATTACAGTACCTTCAAGTAGTCTTTTGTTTTCTTTCACTAACGGAGCTCACGAGATTTCTATTGAGTTTTGTGTTGTGAAGTTTTCAAGTTTTGGGTGAATTCTTTTGATGGATTATGGAACAAAGAGTGGCAAGAGCCTAAGCTTGGGGATGCCCATGGCACCCCCAAGATAATCCAAGGACACCAAAAAGTCAAAGCTTGGGGATGCCCCGGAAGGCATCCCCTCTTTTGTCTACTTCCATCGGTAATTTACTTGGAGCTATATTTTTATTCACTACATGTCATGTGTTTTGCTTGGAGCGTATTGTATTATTTGTGTCTTTGCTTGTTAGTTTGCCACAATCATCCTTGCTGTACACACCTTTTGAGAGAGCCATACATGATTTGGAATTTGCTAGAACACTCTATGTGCTTCACTTATATCTTTTGAGCTTGATAGTTTTGCTCATTGTGCTTCACTTATATCTTTTGACCATAGTAATTTTTGATCTAGTGCTTCACTTAGATCTTTTAGAGCACGGTGGTGGATTTGTTTTAAA
>NW_021232365.1:0-1079 GCF_002162155.2 Triticum dicoccoides | reverse complement strand
GTCCATATTCCTAAACTGAAATTGAATATTCCACCATTTGAGGGTAGATATGTTCCTGATATATATCTTACTTGGGAGTTAGAAACTGAACAACGATTTACATGTTTACAATATCCTGAGGAGAGACGAGTTGCTGCTGCTGTTTGTGCTTTCACTAGTTTTGCATGTGTATGGTGGTCTGAACATTGTAGATTGTATCCTATTCCAACTACTTGGGCTGCTTTGAAAACTGCTATGCGTACGCGTTGGGTTCCACCATATTATCAACGTGAATTGCTTCAAAAATTGCAGCGTTTAAGACAAGGAAAAAATTCTGTAGAAGAATATTATCAGGAATTACAAACTGGCATGATTAGATGTGGTATTGTTGAGGAGAATGAAGCTATGCTTGCACGTTTTCTGGGTGGATTTAATAGAGAGATTCAGACCATTCTAGACTATAAGGAGTATACTAATATCACTCGTTTATTCCATCTTGCTTGTAAAGCTGAACGTGAAGTGCAGGATCGACAAGCATTGGGGCGAACTAACTTTTCTGCAGGCCAACCTTCATCATGGACACCATGTGCATCTTCTACTTCAACAGCACCAGCACCTCCATCCGGTGCCACCTCCAGCCGTGATACAAGAAAACAGGCACAACCACCATTATCTGCCAAGAGCGCACCTGCGGGGCCTGCACAGCGTTCTTCTTCTTCCATGGCATCAACAGGGCACACAAGTGATATTATTTGTCGTCGTTGTAAGGGAGGAGGTCATTATGCGAGGGAATGCAAATCTCCGCGTGTGATGATTGCTACCGCGGATGGTGGATATGAGTCCGCTAGTGACTATGATGAGGAGACATTGGCTCTTATTACACGTGAAGAACATGGTGGAGATGATTCTGATCATGGGACGCAATACATGGCTCCTGAAGACGCTGATAGGTATGAATGTTTAGTTGCTCAACGTGTTTTGAGTGTGCAGGTCACACAAGCTGAGCAAAATCAGAGGCAAAATTTGTTCCATACCAAGGGAGTTGTGAAGGAACGTTCTGTGCGCGTCATAATAGACGGAGGGAGCTGCAACAACTTGGC
>NW_021232364.1:0-2066 GCF_002162155.2 Triticum dicoccoides | reverse complement strand
CATAGTATCAAATGCTAATGGTTATGTTAAGAAAAGCACTATGAGTTTATTCTTGTTTGGATGAGAATTCTCGTGGTACCCCTCCAATGGTCTTTGGCAAGCAACATGACCATTTCCTACACAAATACTGAAAGGATCGGTATGGTCAACTAGCAGGTGGGGTGGGGTGGGGGGGGGGATTGTATAGGCGACTAACAATTCTTCACTTCGTTTGCAAATTTTCGACTCGACAACAAAATAGGTGGAGAACCTAGATGACAAGCACAACAAACAACAAGTGCAAGCAAATAGGAAACACAAGGTAATAAGCTTGCACAAAGTAAAGGATAGAAGTAACCACAAGTGGAGACGAGAATGTGTTTCTAAAGTTCCCTCTTGAGGGAGGTACGTCTTCATTCGAGGGGTGTGGAGGCACGATGCTCCACAATAGCCACAATGGCTCACCTGATGCTCTTCATGCCCTCGTATGATGCAAGGTGTTGTGCATCCACTAGCGGTCCCCTTGAAGGTGACAACTGGAACCTTTAAAAACAAAGTTGGAGCAATCTTCACAATTTAATTGGAGGCTCCCAACACCGCCATGAAGCTTCACCATAATGGATTATGGCTCTGAGGTGACCTTTTCCGTCTAGGATGCCCAAACAAGCAAGAGTAACAATATCCTCACTAGAATGTAGGGGAGTTAAATTTGCTTTGGTGGAAGTGTAGATCTAGGTCTTCACTCTTAATCCCTAACAAATCAACAAGTTTGGTAGGCTACGGAAGGAGATCGGGAAAGATAGAGCTTTGGCAACAATCGAGGAGGGAGAGAGGCAAGAGGTAGGTGGGAGGAGTAAGAACCCCCTACTTCTATTCTAGCACCAAAAAACAAATTGTTATGTGCAGAAAATGCATAGGGCGGTACAACCACTCTGGAGAGAAGTACAACTGCGCAAGTCCCATTTAGCAGCATGCAAGGTCCAGGCGGTACAACACCTTAGACAGGCGGTACAACGCTTCGGGAAGAAGGTGTAGCCAAGGTCGAAGAGGTACAAATGCTAGGGAAACCGATCTGGCACCGGCCAAGTATCGCTTCCAGACCAGAGGGGAAAACGCACAAGCGATAGTTGGGCCGGTGCAAGCACCGGGAGTACCGCTCCAGGACAAGGAGCGGTACAACCGCACGTACAACCACCTAGTTGTGGCCCGGTTGCCCACTACATAGAGGGAGGGTAAAACCGCTTGGGTGATTTCTACTAGGTTGATTTTTGGTTTCTCACCTCAAACGCATAGGAAGGTATATGTGAGTGCAAAATGAAAGCAACTTACACTGGACACTGAATTAATAGATTAGTCCAGAAAAATAATATAAATTGATACAAAAATTATGTCAAAATGATATAAACATGGCATGAAACAATAAAGAATTATAAATGCGTTTGAGACTTATCATACCATCGAACGGCTGGACCACTACTTATGATGGGCAGAAAACGACCAAAGTTGGCTCCCCTCAACCAAGGATGGGATTCCGGAGAAGGAACATCGGCACCGTTGTCGTTAGTGGCTACGAGGGCTTCCTAGACGAAACCTCAGGCTCCACCTGGGAGAAGGATGGATGGCGGTGGTGGGGAGCCCGTGGCTACGATTTCTCTCATGGGCTAGTGATCAGGAGTCTCATCAATTCTTATGTCAACTCTAGTTCAACTTTTAGCCAGTTGGCCAAATCATGGGCAAGCAAAAACTTTACCAATATAATTTTCTAGCCAAATGATTGGTAGGGTTAACTTGGATTTAAACCAAATGTACCCAACATACCAAACTTTACTAATAGATGTTTCCAATTCTAATGAATTTTAGTATAGACAATTATCATAAAGCATTAAAGAAAATAAATAGTATTTCAAGATCTGATTATAGAATTCATGACGAACATGCAATCTTTGTCATGATGTTGAACATCCATACGTGTCTGGCCATTTCAGTGCCTCCAATTACCACTATAAGCTAAGCATGATGAGGGCTTAACAAACTATCGTCCTCTTTAGCACCTGGTCGGAGTAGGGCAGAGAAGAAGTCCCCCCCCC
>NW_021232363.1:0-905 GCF_002162155.2 Triticum dicoccoides | reverse complement strand
TATTCTATGTCTACAATGCTCTGCACGGAGCTACTCTAGCTAATTGCTCCCATTTTCAATGTGTATCCAGATTGAGACTTAGAGTCATCTGGATCAGTGTAAAAGTTTGCACCGATGTAACTTTTACAACGAAATCTTTTATCACCTCCATAATCGAGAAACATCTCCTTAGTCCTCACTAAGGATATTCTTGACCGCTTTCCAGTGATCTATTATTAGATCAAAATTGTATTCCTTTGTCAAACTCAGAGCAAGGTATACAATAGGTCTGGTTCAGAGCATAGCATACTTTATAGAACCTATGACTGAGGCATAGGGAATGACTTTTCATTCTCTTTCTATTTTCTGCCATGGTTGGGTAGTCTTACTCAACTTCACACCTTGCAACACAGGCAAGAACTCCTTCTTTGACTGTTCCATTTTGAACTATTTCAAAAAAAATTATCAATGTATGTACTAATTGAAAAATCTTATCAAGCATCTTGATCTATCTATATAGATGTTGATGCTCGATGTGTAAGTAACTTCACCGAGGTCTTGCTTTGAAAAACTCTTATTCAAATATCCTTTCATGCTATCCAGAATTTCTATATCATTTCCAATTAACAATATGTCATCCACATATAATATTAGAAATGCTACAGAGCTCCCACTCACTTTCTTGTAAATACAGGCTTCTCAAAAAGTCTGTATAAAACCATATGCTTTGATCAACTCATCCAAGCGTATATTCCAACTTCGAGAGGCTTGCACCAGTCCATAAATGGATCACTGGAGCTTGCACACTTTGTTAGCACCTTTAGGATCGACAAAACCTTTTGGTTGCATCATATACAACTCTTCTTTAATAAATTCATTAAGGAATGCAATTTTGACATCCTTTTGCCAGATTTTATAAAATGTGG
>NW_021232362.1:0-783 GCF_002162155.2 Triticum dicoccoides | reverse complement strand
GGCCGGACACACTTTCCAGGGTCATGCCCGGCCTCGGCCAAACAATACGCCGCAACCCGACATAGGCTTAATAGAGAGGCCAGCACGCCGGACTAAACCTATGCCCCCAGGGGTCATGGGCCATCTCCCCGGGAACTCCTGCATGTTGCGAGGGCGGCCGGTGAGCAGACCTAGCTACCTCCTTCAACAAGGCAGGCGCTTACGCAGTCCAACCTGGCGCACGCCGCTCAGTCGCTGACGTCTACTAAGCTTCGGCTGATGTATACGACGCAGAACGCCCATACTATGCCCACGTGATGGTTAGTGCTATCAGGCCAGAGGCCCCTCGGATCAAATATCCAAATCATAGTGGATTAGGAACGCGCGGTAACAAGCAGAGACTCACGAAAGATGTGACCCCGTTGCCCCGTCTTAAGGACTTGCGGCAAGGGCTAGGAATGCCCGGCCACGCCTCGTAACTATCTCGCGGGCACCCTCCAGGTCAACCCAACTCCACATCACTCGCAATTAAGCTCGCGCGGGTACCCCTCAGGGTCGACCCGTCTTTCCAAGTAACAGTGGTAAAGTCCAAGTATCCGTGTGTCCAAACATTAAGGGGAAAACCCGAGGAATCACCCCCGGTGAATTCCACTCGATGTAATCATCAAGGTGAACGTAAGAGGATCCACCCTCGAGGTTCACACTTGAGGGGTTGCACGACAGAGCCGTATCGGAAGTGGTTAAGGAGGAAATCACCCTCGATGACCACGACCGAATAGCTACACTACAGGTTAACATCAGAAG
>NW_021232361.1:0-1417 GCF_002162155.2 Triticum dicoccoides | reverse complement strand
TTTTTTTTTTTGCTTCCTTCTCTTCCCTCATTGAATTCCAATATTTAACTCAGGAGAGTGCAGATGTATGGAGATTATTTCTGGTGTATGTTCTTCATGTATGTGATGTGGAATTCGAGGATGGCTTGCTTAATTCTCATTGTTTAGTGGTTGCTAGTTAAGGGTTATCTTGCGTGAGGAGGCCATGGAGACCGACAACAACAATGACGAGCATTGGCAACCTCGGCCATTTGAGTCCAGGGGTAGCAAAGACAACAGAAAAATCCTGCCTATGCACCACTGCCATAGAGATACCAGCGCTGCCCACACGACACAGTTAGGTGTGGACGTGTGGTTCACACGACCACCATTTGACATACAGCTTGATTGTTTCTATACTTGTTGAGACAATTGATGGTATCACCTTCCTCGGCAGAAAATATCTTTGGTAAGGAAAATGACAAATCCAATCCTGTTTCTTATGGTAAGTAATCAATATCACACTGTTTTGTTGCCATGATGTTTCTCCAAAGCCAAAGTCGGTATTCATTTTTTCTGTCCTGGGAAATGTTGAGAAAGAGCATACTGTTCCAATGATGAATCTTGAGATTCTTTTTCAGAAAAGGATGGCGTGGCAAAATCTGTACTTGAGGACCATGAAAAGTCATAAACATGTTTTCCATGATGCATCCTTTATTGCATTTATATCATAACCCTGAATACAAAAGTCTATTGCGTGACTTTCTGGGATCTGCCAGATCGCCTTGTCCAGACAAAGTTTTGCTTGAATTAATCAGTGATAAATTTGTGACTAATGTAAATCTGTTGAAAAGAATGGTCCATCCTATTTTTCTCAACTGATTAGATCTTCTTGATGTTAATTGTAGTCACAGACACTATAATTGAAGTATACTTTTATATGGTGGTAATTTGTTCGTCCTGGGGTTAGTTCCATTTCATTGGGTTAAGCTAACTTGTCGCATTGCAGTCTTGTAGACGGGATAAACCAATGCATATGGTTCTTAGGCACTTTGTGTTTTCCCTTCGCATCCATGTTTTTTCAGAGATATAAACTTTTAATGCCCATTTCGATCTGAGAATGCAACACTTGGTTTTTTTTTTGTGAGCTACGGACTTTGCCGATTTGAGAAATGTTCAAGCAAGATTGGTGATCCTACGCACAAGTTCCATGCCTTCATCTCTACTTGTTGGTGCTGATTGTTTTTCTAAATTATGGAAGATTAAGGACCTGCAAGGTGCAGCTCAATAGTTGGTTGTAAAGGACCTCCTTCATGGGGCTGTGATGTATGCAATGGACGCGGCTATTCTGCACCCGTTTGAACATTAAAATCGTTTTAAATAGAAAAAAATCAAAACAAAATTGTGGTGGAAGATGCTAATGTGCATGATGCCTGTGCAAATTTTGGTGATTTTTTTT
>NW_021232360.1:0-1081 GCF_002162155.2 Triticum dicoccoides | reverse complement strand
TTTGACTATGTTCAGGATAATTAAGTTCATCTTATGAACTCCCACTCAGATAGACATCCCTCTAGTCATCTAAATGATTACATGATCCGAGTCAAACTAGGCCGTGTCCGATCATCACGTGAGACGGACTAGTCATCATCGGTGAACATCTTCATGTTGATCGTATCTTCTATACGACTCATGTTCGACCTTTCGGTCTCCGTGTTCCGAGGCCATGTCTGTACATGCTAGGCTCGTCAAGTTAACCCTAAGTGTTTCGCGTGTGTAAATCTGTCTTACACCCGTTGTATGTGAACGTTAGAATCTAACACCCGATCATCACGTGGTGCTTCGAAACACGAACTGTCGCAACGGTGCACGGTTAGGGGAGAACACTTCTTGAAATTGTTGTAAGGGATCATCTTATTTACTACCGTCGTTCTAAGCAAATAAGATGTATAAACATGATAAACATCACATGCAATCAAATAGAGTAGTGACATGATATGGCCAATATCATATAGCTCCTTTGATCTTCATCTTCGGGGCTCCATGATCATCTTGTCACCGGCATGACACCATGATCTCCATCATCATGATCTCCATCATCGTGTCTTCATGAAGTTGTCACGCCAACGACTACTTCTACTTCTATGACTAACGCGTTTAGCAATAAAGTAAAGTAGTTTACATGGGGTTCTTCAATGACACGCAGGTCATACAATAAATAAAGACAACTCCTATGGCTCCTGCCGGTTGTCATACTCATCGACATGCAAGTCGTGATTCCTATTACAAGAACATGATCAATCTCATACATCACATATATCATTCATCACATCCTTTTTGGCCATATCACATCACATAGCATACCCTGCAAAAACAAGTTAGACGTCCTCTAATTGTTGTTTGCATGTTTTACGTGGCTGCTATGGGTTTCTAGCAAGAACGTTTCTTACCTACGCATGAACCACAACGTGATATGCCAATTGCTATTTACCCTTCATAAGGACCCTTTTCATCGAATCCGATCCGACTAAAGTGGAAGAGACAGACACCCGCCAGCCACCTTATGCAACTAGTGCATGTTTGTCGGTGGAAC
>NW_021232359.1:0-1877 GCF_002162155.2 Triticum dicoccoides | reverse complement strand
GGAGAGCCTCCAACACAAGGTCATGTGTTGCTTCTCTCCTCTGTTTGGATTTTATTAATTGGTGTCTTTTTTACTGATTCCTTCGCTATTGCTGTGCGCTCCTAGGTTTAGTCCATGTCTCTCTAGATTACTTCTATTTCGTACGGATGGTCTTGAGTTTGCACAATTCCGGGATGTCAGCTCGCCGCACATGCGATACTTATTGTTAATAGTTATAGAATTCCCTGGGTGTTCTTTGTTATTTTTGTGCACAGAAGTTGTTTGTGTCTTTGTCCGAGCCAATTTCAGTTACAAATCCCCGAGTTAAACTACATGTGGCTAACAACATTGCAGATGAAGCTCTCGTCTTTGACTATAAGTTTGACATGTGCTAAGAGTTTTTCGGTGGTTGATATCCTGCACCTAGATATGTTTATAGACTTATAGATAGAATATCCTTTCTTATTTATAGTGGATATGTTGTTGGTGCCTTACTACAAAGTACTGGTGTTTTGTGACCACTACTAATGATAATAGTATTCTTTATGCTAAGCTGCAGATAAAATATTGAAGGGTGGAAGTCTGTTAATCATTCGATTAGCCATTTTTTGTTATTTAGCAATCAGTTTGACTCATACAATTAAAGTCTGATTGTTGTAGTAAATTATGTTGCTAAGAACTTCAAGGTACCTCGTTTTTACAATTGTTGCTACTTGGCAAAAAATTATTGTTTTTAGAAGTAACAAGTAGTTTAAAAATTGTTGTAGCCCGTAGCAACGCACAGGCGTTCTCCTCTCGATTCTCTGTTGTGCGACGTCGCAACTTCTTCTCCAACTCTGCGGGTGTAGGTAAGCCACCGCCTTCCTCTCCCGAGCTTTCTCTTGTGCTCTTTGTGTCCACGCCATGGCCATCTTGCCATGCTAGGTTCTACCCTGTCCATGGAAATTTCTATGATTGGGCTTGTGGTGACGGTCTGCTATGTCACTGTTTCACACAATGCACGGGCATAATGTATGTGTAGAATTGTAAATGTAACATCTCAATGTCACCACACTATGTTTTTGTATCGATTCTGTACATCAATATTTGTGTGTTTGTTTATTTGTTTTCTATGTGCTTCTATTCTGAATAATGCTACTTGCCTGACTGTCTATTTTTCTATTCTGAATGCAAAGAGAGAGAGAGAGAGAGAGAGAGAGAGAGAGAGAGAGAGAGAGCATCATGTCTGCCATGGCTTGAACTATTTTGCTGAGATCCTGGAAAAATTGAATGGTATAATTCTGTTAATTGGGAACCTTGGAATTGATTTTCACCTGAAAAGGTTGGCTATCTCAACCTTCTTAAACAATTCTGTAGCACGTATTTCTCATATGCATGAAACTTAGTTAGATTTGCTTTTTTTTAAATCATGGGCCATCCACTGAGTATTACGCTATTCGTTCTTTAGGTGTTTTAATTTAAAAAATCAGCTCTGCACAAGTAACAACATGGCTGAAAGCCTGTTGCTTTTACTTGCGTTGAGGACAATCTGATGGACAACCTCCGACCTACTCGCGCCCCATAGTTAGTGTATAACGGCTGGAGAGAAATTATGCTTTTCTTCATTTGGACTATTCGATAGATGCAACAGTTATAAAAAGAAGAATTTTGTAAATCAAAGAGAGATATGCTCTCACCAGTTGCTCACCTCTGAAGGTTGAAAACATATGGGCCTGATGAGGCCGTTTTCTTTTTACAATTTCCTCTAGCAACAACTCTGTGTATAATCCAGAAATGGATCGTTGCTTTTTTGTTTTTGAAAGTGTACAATTTCCTTTATGAAAGTGTAATGTTCTCATCTCTATTATGATGTTTCAAGTATACTACTTCTCTCAAGAAGGTTGGAGTCAACGAGGCAG
>NW_021232358.1:0-394 GCF_002162155.2 Triticum dicoccoides | reverse complement strand
AACAAAAATAGTTGCCTATAAAGTGACACATAAAAATGTTAAAAAACAACACATAATCATAAATAACAACACATAGGCATACACTTTAAGTTCAGAAAATCACGATAAATTATTGAAATAATTTGACTACACATTAGAGTTTTTACCTAGCGTGATTAGGAGGGGAAAATTAATACATTAGGATATTAACGGAAACCCACTTGTCAACATTTTAGATGGGTACATGGGTACGCGGGCACGGGTTATACGATCCCATACCCGTACCCTTTCTATCCGATGGGTATGATATTTTCCCATTTAAGTACCCATGGGTAAATTTTTATTACGTACCCTTACCCTAATAGAGTTTTTACCCGCAGGGTACGCGGGTAATGGGTACCCATTGCCATCCCTA
>NW_021232357.1:0-470 GCF_002162155.2 Triticum dicoccoides | reverse complement strand
GCCAATTCTGACCTATTTCGTGGATTATGACTCACTGTTTTGGGGTCCCGAAGCGATTTCCATAGTTGTTGAACCCCAAGGTGCGATTACCTGTCAGTCATCAACACTCATCGTTTTGGCCGATTCTGGCCCGTTTCTTGGACTATTACTCGGTGTTTTGGGGTCCCAGAGCAATTTCGACGATTGATGATCCCCGGGGTTCGTTTACGTGTCTGTCGTCAACACTCACAGCTTTGGCCCATTCTGCCCGTTTCGTGGACTATTACTCACCGTTTTGGTGTCCAGAAGGATTTCCATAGTTGTTACACCCCAAGATAAGATTACGTGTCGGTCATCAACACTCGCAGTTTTGGCCGATTCTGGCCCGTTTCATGGACTATTACTCACTGATTTGTGTACCCTAACAGATTTCCATGATTGACGAACCCTTGGGTACGTTTATGTATCGTTCATCCATAACCCTTGATTTG
>NW_021232356.1:0-865 GCF_002162155.2 Triticum dicoccoides | reverse complement strand
AGTAAGCACTTGTCGTTGCTGTCTGGACCCTTTTTTAGGCAGTGATGCATGCGCATCTCACACGATAGCTTGCATAACATGCTCAGCTTGCTTAACCCAGGGATATAATGACCACCATGGTGGGCCTTGAGTAATAGAATAACTATACGATCCCATGTGTTAGTAACCTGATCTGCAACCCAAGCGCACAAATAGACATGCAAGGAGAAGCAGAATGACACCTACCAATAGATACGATGGTGTGTTATAGAATTTAAAGGCAAAATAACCAAATGGATTCATCTCAAGCAAGGCAGCAGGAATGCAACTAACCCTCGCGTCTTCCTTGCAGCACGAAGAGAACTTTAGAGAAGCAAAGTAAATGCAAAATAGGAACTCGGTGGGCTAAATCTGACAGATGGCGTCAACCAAGATATTAAGAGGAGCTAACATGTTATTAGCCTCCTTGCAACTGTTCAGAGATCACCGTCATACTGCACTTGCTTAGCTGAACGATCCTCCCACCTGCCATAAGAGGAGCTTACCAAAGTAAGTTGACTAAAAATTAAGAAACAAGAACAAGCGGAACATCGCAAGGCAAAACACTCAAAGCACCAACCTGCTCATTGTCGCTTGAGCCCCAGTGCACTGTCACAAACATAGGTGGTTCTAGAGAAGAAGAAGAAATAACATTGTAAGAATCGTGAGGGGCCGGCTCGAGGTGTGTGGTGAGGTCGGATCAGGGTACCTGAGGTGTCCTGCACTTGCTTCATCAGACCCTGGGATTCCATGGAACAATCGTATCAAAACAAGTAAACCAGGTCGGCTAAGATTATTAGAAGAGATGCACCACATTAAATAATTATTAGAAGAGATCCCAGGGGTT
>NW_021232355.1:0-1193 GCF_002162155.2 Triticum dicoccoides | reverse complement strand
GGTAATGATTCTAATGTTCATGAGAATATGATGCTGCCTAAATTGGATACATTTGTTTTGCTTACAAATGAAGGGCCTAGCTTGGAGAAGGATGAACATTGGAGCAAGAACAAGCATGGAGATGATGGCATGCGCAAGGGGAACAAGAACGGAGTTACAAGTGATGATTTCAGGACTTTGAAGCCACCATAATGGGTGCATGAAGCCTTGGACGAAATATACAAGATGCCACTTCATAAATTTCGTCCCGAGGCTATTTTAGGTGCTGCATCACCTTATTATTGGGCCAGGCCCATGTAATTTCGAAATACATAAGTATAGGCTATTTTTAGAGTCCGTATGTGTGGGGAAACAAGAGATAGGGTTGATTTCGGACTCCTCCACCAAGGGCCACGAAATTCCCCCCTCTTCCTCCATATATACAGCCCTTAGGGCATCGTTTAGACTTTGGGATTTGTTTAGTTAAAAGTTAGCCATTGCAACTTCGTGTGCTTCGTTTGTGTCCAACGACCAGACCAAGACCACTTTTCGGATCCCCACCATTATCAATACTTCATACATATTCGCGATATTCAGATTGCTTTTATCATATTCTTGCTTGTTCTTCGATTGCTTGCAGGAATAGACCTTCGTGGTCAGGTTGATCGTGCTCTGGCGTGGTCAATAACCTCTCGGAGTTGGTTTAGCGATTGCTAAGGCACAACGTCGTTGCACGTTTGTAGTCGGATCGTCAAAGTCGTCTCCACCAAATCGATAGTTATCATCTCATCGAAAGATCGGGACACCTTTGCCTCTATCAAGTGGTATCAGATTTCCAGGTTGCTCGGTGAGATTTTACAGTTTTTTAGTAGTTTAGATCGAGTCTGCTCTTCATACCTATAGTCCACGAAAAAGCCACAAAAAAAAATTTAGGGTTAGTTCATCATATCCGAACCAATCTGAGCCTTGCATAATCTTTTTAGGGTTTTGCTTTGTTGAATTTGTGGTTGCATCGTCGTGTCTAGTTGCTGGTCTTAGAGTCTAGTCTTTTAGAGTTTCGAGTTCTGGTCATAAGTTGTCACGCCGCCGCCGCACCATCATCATCGCCCCTGCCATCTACCACCACCGCACCGAATCCGTATCCATATACCACCACCAATCCGTGTCCATATACCACCACCGATCCATATCCATATACTACCACCGCTACCACC
>NW_021232354.1:0-2363 GCF_002162155.2 Triticum dicoccoides | reverse complement strand
GGCTTTTTTGGCCTCTTTTATTTCATGGGCTTCTTTGGCCTCTTTTATTTTTACAAAGTCTGAAGTCTCATCCTGACTTGTGGAGGAATCATAGTCTTCATCATCCTTTCATCACTTGGGATAATACTCTAATAATGAAGATCATCACACTTTTATTAATTTAAAACTCAAGAATTACAACTCAATACTTAGAACAAAATATGACTCTATGTGAATACCTCCGGCGGTGTACCAGGATATGCAATGAATCAACAGTGACATGTATGAAAAATTATGAAGGTGGCCTTGCCACAAATAAGATGTCAACTACATGATCATGCAAAGAGAAATATGACAATGATGGAGTGTGTCATAATAAACGGAACGGTGAAATGTTGCATGGCAGTGTATCTCGGAATGGCTATGGAAATGCCATAATAGGTAGGTATGGTGGCTGTTTTGAGGAAGGTAAATAATGGGTTCATAATACCGGCGAAAGTTGTGCGGCACAATAGAGGTTAGCAAAGTGGAACGGTAAGTGTGCCTATGTCCACAGACTCACATTAGTCATAAAGAACTCATATACTTATTGCAAAAATTTATTATCCCTCGAAGCAAAGTACTACGCATGCTACTAGAGGGATAGATTGGTAGGAAAAGACCATCGCTCGTCCCCGATTGCTACTCATAAGGAAAACACTCAAAGAGCACCCCATGCAACAAATTTGTCACACAACTTTTACCATACTTGCATGCTACGGGACTTGCCAACTTCAACACAAGTATTTCTCAATTTCATAATTACCCAACTAGCATGAGTCTAACATTATTACCTTTATATCTCAAAACAATTATCAAGCATCAAATTGATCATAGTTTTTAATGCACTTCCTATGATAATTTTTATTATACCCAACTTGGATGCTCATCATTCTAGGACCAAATTTATAACCATAGCAAATACCATGCTGTTCTAAAAGACTCTCAAAATAATATAAGTGAAGCATGAGAGATCAACAATTTCTTCAAAATAAAGCCACCGCCGTGCTCTAGAAAATATAAGCGAAGCACATAGAGCAAAACTATCTAGCTCAAAAGATATAAGTGAAGAACATAAAGTATTCTAGTAAATTCTAGATCATGTGGGTTTCTCCGAAAAGGTGTTTATAGAAAGGATGATTTTGGTAAATTAACAAGCAAAGAATGATATCATACAAGACGCTCCAAGCAAAACACATATCATGTGGCGAATAAAAATATAGTTCCAAGTAAAGTAACCGATAGACGAAAACGAAAGAGGGGATGCCTTCCGGGGCATCCCCAAGCTTAGGATTTTGCTATCCTTGAATATCTTTGGGTTCCATGTGCATCCCCAAGCTTTGGATTTTGCCACCCTTTATTCGATAGTCCATCAATTCTTTACCCAAAACTTGAAAACTTCACAACACAAAACTCAACAGGAAATCTCATAAGCTCCGTTAGTGCAATAAAGAAAAACCACCACATAAGGTACTTTAATGAAGTCATTCTTTATTTATATTGGAGTTAAACCAACTGTATTCCAACTTCTCTATGGTTCATACCCCTACAGACTAGCCATAGATGCATCAAAATAAGCAAATAACACACTAAAAGCAGAATCTGTTAAAAACAGAACAGTCTGTAGCAATCTGTAACTTTCCAATACTTCTGGAACTCCAAAACTCCTACCAAAATAAGAAGTCCTAGGAAATTTGTCTATTGATCTACAGTAAAAACAATCAACGCAAAATCATGTATCTGTGATTTATTGAAGTTTTTCTCGTGAGCGCAAAGTTTCTGTTTTTCAGCAGAATGAAATTAACTCTTACGAAAGGTTATCCTATAGGTTTTACTTGGCACAAACACTAATTAAAACAAGAAAACACATCTAAACATAAAGTAGATGCAAAATTTATTACTAAACAGGAACAAAAACAAAGAAACTAAAATAAAATTGGGATGCCTTCCAACTAGTGCTATTGTTTAACGCCGCTAGCTTGGCATAAAAGCGAGGATAGATCTAAATAGTCTCATCTTTGGCATTCAATTTTTTAATGGAGTTATTCTAGGATCCGGGTGACTCCTTGTGTTTCCCTTCATGCTCAGAGATCTTTTTATCTAAAGCATCCAACCACTTATTGCAAAGATTAATCAAATTATTCATGCGGTTGATATTCCCAGCGATATTTTCAAGGGGTTAAACAAATTTTTGCAATTCACATAATTTTTCTAGAATTTGGGTTCCTTCTTGAGTGAAGGATGATCCTTTTTTGTAGGGGAAGTACTCCCCCTATCCCCTCGATAATTTCATAAGAAAAACTACTATCAAGTTCAACAAAACTCCCTTTGGCGGCAAAATCAAG
>NW_021232353.1:0-1520 GCF_002162155.2 Triticum dicoccoides | reverse complement strand
ACCCAAGCTCCAGCCGCGTGTTTGAGATCACGCATCAGTCGAGGCTTCAATCCCTTAAGAATCAGTCCATTAGCTCGCTCTGCTTGTCCATTCGACTGCGGATGGGCGACTGAAGCGTAGTCGACCCGTGTGCCTTGGGAGTTGCAGAAAGCTCTGAATTCCTCTGAGTCAAAGTTCGACCCATTATCCGTAATGATGCTGTGCGGGACTCCATATCTGAATATTAGTTCCCTGATGAAGCTAACAGCAGTACCGGTGTCAAGGCTCTTGATTGGTTTAGCCTCGATCCACTTGGTGAACTTGTCGACTGCCACCAGTACATGCGTGAAGCCACTTCGTCCTGTTCTCAAAGGACCGACCATGTCCAGTCCCCATACTGCGAAAGGCCAGACGAGTGGGATGGTCTTCAGGGCCGACGCAGGCTTGTGCGACATATTCGAGTAGAACTGACATCCCTCGCACTTATCCACTATATCTTTTGCCATCTCATTCGCCTTTGGCTAGTAAAATCCGGCTCGGTATGCTTTGGCCACGATGGTCCGAGAGGACGCATGATGACCATAGGTCCCCGAGTGAATATCATTGAGGATGAGTCGACCTTCTTCTGGTGTTATGCACTTCTGACCAAGTCCAGTCGCGCTTTCTCTGTATAATTGTCCTTTGATTACGGTAAAGGCCTTAGATCGACGGACGATCTGTCGAGCCTCTTCCTCATCCTCCGGAAGCTCTTTTCTCAGGATATATGCGACATACGGAACTGTCCAGTCAGGAATGACGACCAAAACCTCCATGATCAATTCGACCACCGCTGGGACTTCAACTTCAGTCGGATCTGTGGCACTCTTGGGCTGTGGAGTTTCTTCGGTGAAAGGATCTTCTTTGACTGACGGAGTGTGTATATGCTCCAAGAACACACCACTCGGAATGGCTTCTCTCTTGGAACCTATCTTTGCTAGATCATCAGCTGCTTGATTTTTCAGTCGGGGTATATGATGAAGTTCCAACCCCTCGAACTTCTTTTCCAGCTTCCTCACTGCACTGCAATATCCAGTCATGGCTGGGCTTCTCACGTCCCACTCTTTCATCACCTGGTTGACCACTAAATCCGAGTCGCCATAGACCATCAGGCGACGGACGCCGAGTGAAATGGCCATGCGCAACCCATATAAGAGGGCCTCATATTCTGCCTCATTGTTGGAGGAATCAAAGTGAATCTGGAGCACATATCTGAGCTTATCTCCTCTGGGGGAAACCAGGACAACCCCAGCACCGGAACCATTCAACATCTTAGAGCCATCAAAGAACATGGTCCAATGCTCCGAGTGAACTTCAGTCGGCTGCTGCTATTCAATCCACTCGGCGAGGAAATCTGCTATTGCCTGGGACTTAATGGCTTTCTTTGCCTCAAACTTGATATCAAGGGGAAGAAGTTCAATCGCCCATTTGGCCACTCGACCAGTTGCATCTCTGTTGTGCAAAATCTCTGATAGTGGAGCGTCGCTGACGACTGTGATGGAATG
>NW_021232352.1:0-620 GCF_002162155.2 Triticum dicoccoides | reverse complement strand
CCCCCAAGGCCTAGTCCGAATTGGACTAGGGTGAGGGGCCGCACCCCCTCCTTCCTTCCCTTCTCTCTCCCCTTTCCTTCTCTCCTACTCCTACTACATGGAAGGTCTCCTAGTTGGACTAGGAAAGGAGGGAGTCCTACTCCCGGTGGGAGTAGGACTCCTCCCTGGAGCGCCCTCCCTTGGCCGGCCGCCCCCTCCCCCTTGCTCCTTTATATACGGGGGCAGGGGGTCACCTCTAGGCACAACAACAAGTTGATCTATGGATCGTTCCTTAGCCGTGTGCGGTGCCCCCCTCCACCATATTCCACCTCGGTCATATCGTCGCGGAGCTTAGGCGAAGCCCTGCGTCGGTAGAACGTCATCATCGTCACCACGCTGTCGTGCTGACGGAACTCATCCCCGACACCCTGCTGGATCGGAGTCCGGGGATCGTCATCGAGCTGAACGTGTGCAGAACTCGGAGGTGCCGTACGTTCGGTACTTGGATCGGTCGGATCGTGAAGACGTACGACTAACGCTTCCGCTTTCGATCTACGAGGGTACGTGGACACACTCTCCCCTCTCATTGCTATGCCATCACCATGATCTTGCGTGTACGTAGGAAAATTTTGAAATTACTA
>NW_021232351.1:0-792 GCF_002162155.2 Triticum dicoccoides | reverse complement strand
TTCCTATGACTCCTGATTCCATTTTGAAAGATGATATTAATAGAGCTAATAAAGCAAAATAGGAGAAGAATAAGAGTGAAAATCAGATTGTGGCAAAAGAATTTGAGCAACAAATGAAGCCTAATAATAAACCATCTAGTGTTGCTTCTGAAATTAAATTGAAAAGTGCATGTTTATTTGCCACCAAATCTGATATTGATGAGCTAGATTTCAGCAAATCTGTTTGCTATGCTTTTGTGTGCAAAGAGGCATTATTTTCATTCGAGGACGTGCCTTCCTCTTTGCCTCCTGCTGTCACTAACATTTTGCAGGAGTTCGCTGACGTTTTTCCACAAGACGTGCCACCGGGATTACCGCCTATTCGAGGGATTGAGCATCAGATTGATTTAATTCCCGGTGCTTCACTGCCAAACCGTGCACCATACCGTACCAATCCAGAGGAGACGTAGGAGATTATGCGTCAAGTACAAGAGCTTCTCGACAAAGGTTATATACGCGAATCCCTTAGTCCTTGTGTTGTTCCTATTATTCTAGTGCCGAAAAAGGATGGTACATCACGTATGTGTGTTGATTGTAGAGGCGTTAATAATATTACTATTCGTTATCATCATCCTATTCCTAGGCTAGATGATATGCTTGATGAATTGAGTGGCTCTACAATATTCTCCAAAGTTGATTTGCGTAGTGGCTACCATCAAATTTGTATGAAATTGGGAGATGAATGGAAAACAACATTTAAAACTAAGTTTGGATTATATGAGTGGTTAGTCATGCCTTTTGGGTTAACTAATG
>NW_021232350.1:0-462 GCF_002162155.2 Triticum dicoccoides | reverse complement strand
CGATTCACCATCGTCGACGTCGTCCTCGTCCTCCTCCTCGTCCCCTTCACTATAAAAGACGTGACCGGTGGCAAGAAGAAGAATAAGGCGTGCCATTTGTGGCGGTAGTGTCGGAGGCGACGGCGGCGGCGCTATAGGAACTTATCCCCCGCCGATCCCATCGCTTCCAGACTTGCATCGTAAGGTATGAATCACCCGAATCTCAGCTTTCTTTGATTCGTAGCGTGCACTTCCTACTTAGATTTGTTTAGTCATCATCGATTTAGGTTTCCCTAGTGAATGCAATTCAATTTAATACTTTTCATCATCCATGGTCACTTCACTAGTTTATGGGGGACCCAGTTTATGGACGTTGATGATCACTTGCCATAACATGTACAAGGAGCAAAGTTTAAAATTCCATGGAAGGATTCGTACTGGGTTTTGTATGCATTTTTGTTTGCCATTTCAGATTTTTATTCA
>NW_021232349.1:0-857 GCF_002162155.2 Triticum dicoccoides | reverse complement strand
TGCAATCAATTCCAGACACAAAAGCCTTCGAAGGGTTTGGATGCTAGAAAATTACCACATCACCCGCAAAGAGAGAGATGCTTGAAGCGGCAAGGTGTGTGGTGAGGCGCTGAAGGACCAACCTGGACTGCGCGCTGCAGAGGGAGTTAAGCACGTCGATCACCATGGTGAATAGCATGGGAGCAGAGGATCTCCCTGCCATAAGCCACACGCGTGGGGGATAGTGGCATGGGATGACCATTGACGAGCACCCTAATCAATGTCATGGAGAGTAGGATTGAAACACACTATCTGTCATGGAATTGTCACGTTAGATGTCCTCGTGAAAGGACTTAGTTGTGGGGCTATCGCAACTAGGAAGCTTGAAGGGATTAAATCGGGACAAAGGACACGAGAGGGTTTATACTAGTTCGGCCCCTTACGGTGAAGGTAAGGCCTACGTCTAGTTGGGTTGGCATTGATGTTTCGATGACCAGGGAGCGAGGTACGCTATGCCCAGCTCTCGATGAGTTGTTTCTTGCCCTAAGCCGCCAGCAGGTCGTCCCCTTATATACACGGGTTGACGCCCTGTGGCTTGCAGAGTCCCGGCCGGCTTATAAACAGTGTCCGGCTCGGTGACTAGTTAAATCTACCTTATGTTACAAGTCATGCCATCATGGCGGTTTACTACAACGGCCTTAAGTCGCCTGTGGGCCTTAGGCCCTTTATGAACCGCCATCTTCATGCTTGGCCTTGGGCTTCTCTCTGATGAATCTTCTTTGTGTAACCCGGCCCCTCCTGGGCGGCTTACACAAATAGTTATATTTCCAACATTAGGCCCTAGATTGATTTGAACCTGTTCATGTCAATCTAAAAAA
>NW_021232348.1:0-3509 GCF_002162155.2 Triticum dicoccoides | reverse complement strand
TCCTCCCATTGTAACCGACTCTGTGTAACCCTAGCCCTCTCCGGTGTCTATATAAACCGGAGAGTTTTAGTCCGTAGGACAAACAACAATCATACCATAGGCTAGATTCTAGGGTTTAGCCACTCCGATCTCGTGGTAGATCTACTCTTGTACTACCCATACCATCAATATTAATCAAGCAGGAGTAGGGTTTTACCTCCATCGAGAGGGCTCGAACCTGGGTAAAAACATCGTGTCCCTTGTCTCCTGTTACCATCCGCCTAGACGTACAGTTCGGGACCCCCTACCCGAGATCCGCCGGTTTTGACACCGACAATGACCTTCACTCGACTCTTGCTCTCTACATCAGCAAAAATCTTCAGAGTTGAATTGACTTTGGGATAACCATCATCTTCTTCTTTGTCCTCATCTTTGTTCGACTCTTTCTCCTTCTCATTTGGTTGTTTCTCTCAGAACTGCTGGATTAGGAGTCGACATTGCCGAGTGGTATGCTTCGGGTAAATCATATTACCTTCTTCATCCTTCTTCGTGTGGATGTGACATGGCAAATCTAGCACATCATTCCCTGCTTGATCTTTTGCCTTCTTAGGGGGCCAACGCCCCTTAGCTTTTCCCTTAAACTTTCCTTGAGTCACTGCTGTAATCTCTCCAGGTGCCGCCGGTTCGGCCTTACGCTTTTGTTTCTGACTGGAGTTACCCCCATAGGCCTCTTGGCCGACTGGTTTACTCTTGCCGCTATGGAGTCGATCCTCTTCTTCTCCGTTAGCGTACCGGGTTGCTATCTCCATCATCCGAGCCAGAGTCATATCCCAGTCCGACCGAATTTCAAGACCAACTCTCTGTATGTGAAGCCTTCCTTGAAAGCGCATACTGCTTGATGCTCTGATGCATTTTCAACGGTGTGATGCAAAGTGGTCCATCTCTGAATGAATTCCCTCAGAGTCTCATTCGGCTTCTGCACACAATGCTGCAACTCGGGCAACCCAGCTGGTCGCTTGCACGTGACCTCAAAAGTTCTTACGAACACTCAAGCTAACTCCTACCAACTGTGTATACTGCCTGGAGTTAACTGAGTCAACCACTCTCGGGCCGTCCCTTCCAACATAAGAGGGAGATGCTTCATCGCTATCTCATCGTTTCCGCCTCCAATCTGCACAGCCACTCGGTAATCCTCAAGCCAGGTTTCGGGCTTGGATTCTCCAGTGAACTTACTAATTCCGGTTGCCAAGCTAAAGTTGGGAGGAATTATTGATGCCCCGATGGCTCTGCTGAAACACTCTGGGCCTAAAACATGCAATCTGCTGCCACTCGGACGATCTCTACCAGGGTCTTCTCTATGTGCTCTGCTCCGGTCGACCAAGCCTTGAACGAGAATGGATCTCGCATCGAAGCCTGGCTCTCTTGGGTTGACTAGAGCTCTGCGCTCGCCACTATGACAGCGTCTGTCATCGTTCTGCCGAGGCACGTACGACGCACTCCTCGGAGGAGGCGTAGGCACTCTACGATGATTGTCACGGTCGAACTGACGATCATACTGTCCACGGCCTTCACGCTGCAGGGGCGATCTTGGGCTATGGGCCGACTGGACTGTATCCGCTACTACGGATCTGCTGTGAATCCTATTCCGTGATGGAGACACTGTAGTGTTCTGCTCTCCTGCTTCCCGGAGCAAGGCCCGGATCTGCATCAGCCCTCTGCCAGCCTCCGACTGGGAAGGCTGAATTGACTCTACTATTCGGGCCGCAGCTGCGAGGTTCTCAATCGGAGTACGGTATACCTTAGGTGGAGGAGGAAAAAGCTATCATCGACTGGACTCATGGATCCGCTCCTGAGCGTGCTCGTCGAGAGCACGTTGAAGGTTATCTAGTCGAGTGCGCTCAGCCAAATTGGCTAGGCACACCTCCTTCAAGGCCCGAGCCTCGGGGGTTTCTCCTCGTGTGGAGTGCATCCATGTTGCGGCGACGAAGTTCTTCTCTCCTGCGAAGAGAGGGGTTCGGGTCGGTATTCCTCGTGGACATGCGACGGATCACCGTCTCTGCCTTCGCCGTCCTCACGGTGAAAACCAGGCAGACTGTGAGGCCCGTCGACCATCAAGACTTCTGCCGCAGGGTCGCTGCTATCGCATTCGGATGTGGTCTCCGCGGAGCCAGTCGACAGATCGAACAGGCCGTGGAGGGTTTCGTCGGGCTCGATTGCCGCGACTTGATGGGTGGCCGAACGCCGAGCCACCACGTGCTTCACCCACCGCTGGAGTCGCAAATGACTGGATCGCTTGTGGCGGCGGACATCGGGGAGGGAAAACATAGTCGGAGCCGACTGATACGGAGTTGACGACTGCCGGAGAAGGACGCCGCGGACGCACGCGCAGAAGTGCGTCGCCCCTCGAACGGGGAGCGCCTCAACGTCTAGGGGAGCTTCTTGAAGCCACGTGGAGTCGTCGACGATGAAAACGAGTGCACCGAGACGGATCTCACGGCCCTTAGCAAGTCCGCCGCCGGAAACCATGATGATGATGATCGGTAAAACTTGCAACTTCACCAACAAGTCACCAAGACACCTGCCTCATGGTGGGCGCCAACTTCAGCTATGGTGAAGGTGTACACACGGGATTTACGAGTTCAGGCCCTTCACAATGGAAGTAACAGCCCTACGTCTCGGTGCCCGGAGGCGGCCGATTGGATTATGTGTGTGATATTACAGGGGGTGCGAACCCTTGTCCCAGAGGAGGGGGGTGGCTTATATAGAGTGCGACAGGACCCCTGCCCGCCTCCATTACAAGGGGCTTAATGTACATAAAGTAAGGGGCGTTACTGGTAACGCGAGCCTTAAGTACTCTTAATTCTTATAAAGACTAAGGGGTGAACGTTCAGCCGTTGCGTGCCCTTCCGACTCCTGGTCTTCGGTAAGTCGAGTGACTCTCCATATGGTCGAATGACGGTAGGGGGAGGACCTCTGAGTGATGTGGCCGTCGAGTGGATTGCACTCGACGTACTCGATCGGTGCTCTCCTGTTGACTCTTGGTCTTTTTATCTTCCAGGGTAGTGACCTTGGGTAGGACGTATAGGTCAGGCCTATGGCCCTACCCCAGGTCTGTATCCTTGTCAGACACCATATGCAACATCCCCCAAGTCAAAGAAAAGGTCGGGTAACCATTATTATAGTTCGTTGTTTGATAATCGCCTACTTTAATTTTAGTCAAATTTTAGGTTTTTCAACAATAAATTGTTCCATTGAAGGTAGATGCTTAGGTGGCACTATAACGTGCAGCCAACCTTCATTTGGTGATAGGTCAGCTACCACTAATATATGGTGGAAATATTGTAATTCCCATAGGAACATGCAGGTTATATTTTATTAATAGCGATTGACCAGCCCCTCCCCCCCCCCACCCCCCCTCCACCCCAACCCACCATTTGAAGGGCGATAAGATGTTTCCCAATTGTCTCGACGCAACTACTCATGTGGATAATTACATCCTCAATCGACCATTATGTCTATGGTGTTTAGAC
>NW_021232347.1:0-986 GCF_002162155.2 Triticum dicoccoides | reverse complement strand
AAAGAATTGTCTTTCCCCGGTCTCTGACCAGTTAAGGGGTGTTCGACACCGTCGTCCATAGAGAACTTCAAAAGGGGCTTTACCCAAGCTAGATTGATAGCTGTTGTTGTAAGCGAATTCGGCAAATGGAAGGCACTTCTCCCAGTCCATTCCAAATGAGATAACAGAGGCTCGAAGCATGTCCTCTAGAATCTGGTTGACGCGTTCCACTTGACCACTCGACTGAGGGTGGAAAGCGGTGCTAAAGGAGAGACGAGTTCCCATAGCATTTTGGAAACTTTCCCAAAATCGAGAGGTGAAAAGACTTCCTCGATCCGAGTTAATTTCCAAAGGAACACCATGGAGGGACACTATTCGGGAGATGTATAAGTCTGCCAGCTGACTAGCGGTTATACTCTCACGAACAGGTAGGAAATGGGCTACTTTGGAAAGACGATCGACAACGACGAAGATAGCATTATTCCCTCTCTTGGTCCTAGGAAAACCGGTAATGAAATCCATACCAATTTTATCCCATTTCCATTCAGGAATAGCTAAGGGTTGAAGGGTGCCAGCAGGCCGTTGGTGCTCTGCTTTTACACGACGACAGACGTCGCAATTAGCAATATACTGAGCAATTTCTCTCTTCATCCTAGTCCACCAGAACCTCTGGCGTAGGTCCTGATACATCTTAGTGCTACCGGGATGAATGGTGAGAGGAGATTCATGAGCTTCCTTAAGGATCAAACGCCTCAGGTTTCGCACTTTGGGAACCACTAGTCGATTCCCGAAGTATACGACCCCTTGATCATTAATGGAGAAGCAATTCGCAATTCCTTTCTGAATGTTTCTTTTGATGCGGGAAATTCCCGGATCTACCTTCTGTGCTTTGATAATCTGGTCCGTAAGGGTAGGTTTTGCCACCAAGGTGGAAAGAAAACCTTGAGGAACAATGTGAAGGTTAAGCTTCCGAAATTCCTCATGGAGAAGCGGTTGACTTTGTTGTA
>NW_021232346.1:0-671 GCF_002162155.2 Triticum dicoccoides | reverse complement strand
ACCTCCCCCAAGCTTGGCAGTTGCCAAGGGGAGTGCCCATACCCATGTGATTATATTTCCTTCTTCGGAGGTGGTGATGTGACATTCTTGGCAACGAAATTCCTCAGAATACGATTCTCTTCCTCGAGCTTGTTGAGTTGCTGCTTGAGATCCATTATCTCCTTACGGAGTTTACCCGTGACGGTTAAAGATTCTTGCACCCATGGATGTTGCATAGCTGTGGGAGAACAAGTAACACTCTTCTTCATATTTTCATAAGAAAGAAATCTAACATTTGAAGGGATAACCGAGTTTGGATTAGCCGAGCTCTGTAGTTCCCCCATTGTGAATCTGGCACGGTAGCGAGAAGTGACTTCTTGATCCTCCTCCATGGCATCTATCCTGTTCAAATCGGCCTCCATCTCTTCCTCCATTGCTGGCCCAAAGAGGTCAGCATCGCTGCTTGTTCCTGGTCCCGGTGTCGGATTAGACACTCGACTCTCCCCGACCGACTCTTGAGAAGACATCTTGCTCTAATCTGCGGTAGAAACACCTCGAAACAAAAACAGAGGATATTTGCGTGATACGAGAGTCGAAACCTTCGGGAGATTATATAATGAATTTTTACCGACCAAAAGAAGTATCGTGCAAGAAAACGGAGTCCGGAGAGAGCACGAGGTGCCCACGAGGCA
>NW_021232345.1:0-1096 GCF_002162155.2 Triticum dicoccoides | reverse complement strand
TAACTTGTTATCTTTTGCACTTTTGCCATGTGTGTTTGAACCTGCTATTGAGAGAATTAGCCATAGCTCAGTGTTCATCTTTTGTTAAGAATCTTGAGTGGATCACTGCCATATGCTTTGTTGTTATGTTAGAGTGCATTAGCTTGTTGTTCTTGATGCATTTAGATGGCCTCGTGCTGTTAATCGCAGCTTCGTGCCATTATTGTTTTGCTTGCCTTTTGCAAACCGTGCATCCGATTCCGGTGATCTTTATATCGATTTCGACCGAAATCAACTCACCTTTCCAGAGGCACTCTTGGTTTTCCAAGTTGAGGCCTGGTTCAATCTTTATTTTCCGAAGCACGCATATGCATTGCATATCACATCCCGCATATCATGCCATGTTTTGCATCATGTTGCTTGCGCATTGCACCGTGGTTGATTGTGGTTCCCTTTGTTTGAGTTCTTGCTTTGGGTAGAGCCGGGAGACGAGTACGTGATCGAGGAACCCGTTGAGTACGTCTTCGAGGACCAAGCTTTCGTCTTCTCGGAGAACTTTGCAGGCAAGATGACCATACCTTCGAAATCACTTCTATCTTTGCTTGCTAGTTGCTCGCTCTATTGCTATGCCTATGCTGCGATACCTACCACTTGCTATATCATGCCTCCCATATTGCCATGAGCCTCTAACCCACCTTGTCCTAGCAAACCGTTGTTTGGCTATGTTACCGCTTTGTTCAGCCCCTCTTATAGCGTTGTTAGTTGCAGGTGAAGATGGAGTTTGTTCCTTGTTGGAACATGGATATTTGTTGGGATATCACAATATCTCTTATTTAATTAATGCATCTTATATACTTGGTAAAGGGTGGAAGGCTCGGCCTTATGCCTGGTGTTTTGTTCCACTCTTGCCACCCTAGTTTCCGTCATACCGGTGTTATGTTCCTTGATTTTGCGTTCCTTACACGGTTGGGTTATAATGGGAACCCCTTGACAGTTCACCTTGAATAAAACTCTTCCAGCAAGGCCCAACCTTGGTTTTACCATTTGCACTAACAACCTATCACCTTCCCTTGGGTTCTGCAGACTCAAGGGTCATCTTTAATTTAACCCCCCCCCC
>NW_021232344.1:0-545 GCF_002162155.2 Triticum dicoccoides | reverse complement strand
GAGCCAAGCTGCTACCCCACCACCAAAACCTCCAGCAAAAGGAAAGAAGAAGAAAATGACACCTAAGAGGAAGAAATTAAGCGACCTCTGAGCTTGTTTGTGGCTGTGATGAACTTGGCTGTTAGTGGAGACTCACTTTTATTGTTGTGTATGTGAGATGCAAACTCACTTTTATTTGCTCTGTAAGTGAGGTAGGGACTCACTTTTATTTCCTATGTATGTGAGGTAAAGACTCACTTATTTTGCTGTCATGAAGTCCTGTAGAACATGGCTGAATTATTCTCTATGCTATCATTGAATCATTGTGACCCTATAGTATTTCCAGTCTGTTTGTGTGGAAGCCTATTGATTACAGCAAAATCATGTCACTTTTTTTTCTGAAACATAGCACACAGCTTTAGAAAATCATGTCATTTCTTATTTGGCCAAAATATTTTGTGGAGCATGTTTGAAAATTCGGACAAGGTACAGAGATGTGCCTTTCAAACAGAGGGGTACTTTTGTTTATTCCTATTTCTATATGTTAGTTATATACTAACAAAGTT
>NW_021232343.1:0-1325 GCF_002162155.2 Triticum dicoccoides | reverse complement strand
GTTCGATGCTGGGTCATGGATGCCTGTCCCTGTAAGTTTGTGCCACTTTGGGTTTACGACTAGCCATGTCAGCCCGGGCTCCTTATCATATGGATGCTAGCGACACTGTCATATACGTGTGCCAAAAGGCGCAAACGGTCCCGGGTAAAGGTAAGGCGACACCCGTGGGAATACCGTGCGTGAGGCCGCAAAGTGATATGAAGTGTTACATGCTAGATCTATGTGGCATTGAGTCGGGGTCCTGACAGCGTTGGTATCAGAGCTTGACTGCCTGTAGGATTACCAAGCCAAACTGGTCGAAGTTGAGTCTAGAAATTCTTTAGTTATATAAGGGAATTGATTGTGGGATGGAACGTAAGGCTCTTTTACTCCTTATACCTCATGCCCTTCTGATCTGAGTCATCTTATCTTTCCTACGGGGTTAAGAAACTAGGCTATCTCTTCTTTCTATCGGGATCACGTGTTACTAATCAGTGGACTTATAAGATTGTTGGATTTAAGTCTCAGTTCAGTTCCTACTACTTCCGTATGATAATTGTTGATCTCGGAACCTTGATATTGTGCTTCTAAGTGGTTATGCCACCATTTTTGTGAATGTCTCAAATCTTTTCCGAGCATTTACAGCCGTTATGCTGTCCGAGTCATCCCAGGTTTCTAAAGAGTCTGATGCATTTGCAAATCCTTTTGCTCCGGTTTCAATGTCTGTTAGGCCAGGTTAATCACACAAATTGTTGAGCTGAGGTATTCTACTGCCTCAACCTTATGTTGGAGTTATTATTATGACCCTAGGTGTCTCAGGGGATCATCTAGTGGTCCAGCCATGATTTGTGTCCTAGTGTGAATATTCTGGCCTTTATTCTCGGAAGCATCCCGTGATGCTACTTAGTAGTAGGTATTCTATCCCTGGGTTTTGAACCCGAGATTCACTCTACCTACTTCATGTTGATAGTAATTGCTAGTGCCTTTAGGATATTAGTAACCTTTGCGATAGTCCTTGAAGTCCGTGGTATCTTCTTCTTCCAAATACCATGAACTACTTATGGCAGAAGTTCCTCGTTGAACTGAAATATCACAACAGGATTATTTTTGATGAGTTCTCCATTATATATTGTGGCTTTGCCAGTTCTACCTTTCCGCATGGGTTATCCGGAAGAAATATGTTGAACTTGGTTCGACATACTAATCTATGCATCCACAACTCAGAAAATTATATGTTCCTTTGAGTTGTTCTCTTTAGTGGTCTTCTGACCCTCGTCTATCAATTGATAGTCAAGAGTATGCGTGCATTCGTTCGTCGATGCCTATTACCCTTGTGGTCCGCCAAG
>NW_021232342.1:0-2212 GCF_002162155.2 Triticum dicoccoides | reverse complement strand
ATTTCGAGCAAAAAAATCATTTTTTTAATTTCTTGAATTCAAACGCTCAATGTATGGTAAAGTATGGCGGCACTTGACAGTATGCGTGTAGACAACGCTCCACTAGCTAGTAGCTCTTTTATGATAAATATAAGTTCAAGTGCTATCTATATCTATTTTCAAAGAATTTGAATTCAAAATTCAATTGTGAATTTTGTTTGAAATTCGTTCGGAATTTTCTTCAACTTTCGTGGTAACCGTGGTAACCACGTTTACCGGCCCCCCTTGGTAAAAATGCACCATTCGGTAACCAAAACCTTGGATGCATCTATGTTTTTCTTTGCATGTTAAAGTCATGTTCTGTAATCAGGATGCATGATCGGCATGTGATGTATGATTGACATACAACATGGCTCATGTATGATCAGGGCACAGGAGCACAACCTGCCACCGGGCACCAGCGTGGCGACATCCCTAAAATGGCAAGGAAGGAATCCGAGTGTTGTAACTGTGGCGTGGGAGGACATCGATGGAACACTTGCAGCAACCCTGCCATTGTACTACCCATTATGCAGAGCAGGGCGGAGGCTGGCGAAGCAAACCGGCTGGTTCACTGAGATCGGGTGTGTGATGTCATATGGGTACTATTTTTCATGTTTGTGTGGTAGCCTGAGTGCCATCGCTGAATCACTTTTTTTTTTTGGAAGGCAGAGGAAGCTATCGCTTAATCCCATTTTTGCTTGCACTTAAGAGTGCTAATATTTCCAATGCAAATATAGAAGTGTATAAGATGCACTTACTAGGAAAATTAAATTGAATTCAAAGGTACTTGAGAGCAGGAAAAGGACTTTGTATGTATTTTTCGTGTACTATTCTATTCCAGCAGTTGCTAAATTTGGTTTCCGAACCTTATCATTAGAGGTGAGGATATTAAAATGGTCTTGCCAGGGAAGTTTAGATCATATCTCCAGTGAAGAGAACTTCTCATGTGTAATGACTTATCGAGGTCGGCATAGTTTGCCTTATCTTTTCCTTTCTCCATTGTTGTATGTGTACATCTCTACACAATATGGATTTAGATTTCCTTTTGAGAGGTAGTTGTGCTTAGAATCAACATTTAGTCACATAATCACCGTTTGTGCAAAGCATTGCTTATGGAAGATTGTTAGAATAAATCCGATGCTCTCCGTCAATCTACCTAGGACCAAGCAATCATACAAGCACGACACCGAGATTTGTTAACGAGGTTCACCGATATGGCTACATCCCCGGGGCTTGACTACGGGCGCTCCTCCCCATGACACCGCTACAATACCGCACCCCGGCCGCCCGGGCGCCGGCACACGCCGCCGGCTCCTCCGCGTGCCCGTGCTATTATGTTGGCATAGGTTACATCATGTGTCTACCCTCGCTATATATGAGAGGCCTAGGATACAAGTGTCCTACTTGGACACGACTCCATATCCTGTCTACACACCGTACGACTCCAAGTCCAACTGTAACCTAACTTGTACAATAATATTTGACACAACTCTAACAAACTCCACCTTGGCGAATATTCTCCATCACCTTGAATTCGTCCGTGCGTCGAACCTCCATGTATATTGGACTTGAGATACGTCATGAGCATCGCTGCTACTCGCAGACTCCATGTGACTCCACCTGCAACTGTAGTCCCTTCTCGTCTTCTTCACAATCAACCCTCGAGCAAAATTAAGTTCCTCATTACTCCATGTGACTCCACCTGCAACTGTAGTCCCTTCTCGTCTTCTTCACAGTCAACCCTCGAGCAAAATTAAGTTCCTCGTTACTCTACTTTGTGCTCCCAACTGAACTCAATGCCACCGCTCTTTCTTGACCGTCTATCTGAAACTTGAAGGAATTTCATCGTCGCCCTGTGTCACCCTGAGTCAAATTCACAGTTGTCTCACCCTTTTCCCGGATAGTCTCTGGCATGTCCCACAGCTATAGCACTCCGCCTCCTTCTGTCTTGTCATCCGCACTTTGCCATGTGAACCGAACACCACAGAATATACGGCCATGTACTCTCTCTGTTTTGACAAATCCAGACTTTCCACCACTTTCTCAGATTCTCCATGGTCAACTCCTGTCCATCAACTAGCACCGATAGACCCAGTCACCAACTTGAAGCCGGTACTCGTCAACACTGCTTCAGCATCCCCTGCACACTTTGTCTGACCACACGTCTCACCATTAGTGTCTTGGTCTGTCG
>NW_021232341.1:0-685 GCF_002162155.2 Triticum dicoccoides | reverse complement strand
GGTAAATGGGCATTTCGAGCAAAAAAATCATTTTTTTTAATTTCTTGAATTCAAGCGCTCAATGTATGGTAAAGTATGGCGGCACTTGACAGTATGCGTGTAGACAACGTTCCACTAGCTAGTAGCTCTTTTATGATAAATATAAGTTCAAGTGCTATCTATATCTATTTTCAAAGAATTTGAATTCAAAATTCAATTGTGAATTTTGTTTGAAATTCGTTCAGAATTTTCTTCAAATTTCGTGGTAACCGTGGTAACCACGTTTACCGGCCCCCCTTGGTAAAAATGCACCATTCGGTAACCAAAACCTTGGATGCATCTATGTTTTTCTTTGCATGTTAAAGTCATGTTCTGTAATCAGGATGCATGATCGGCATGTGATGTATGATTGACATACAACATGGCTCATGTATGATCAGGGCACAGGAGCACAACCTGCCACCGGGCACCAGCGTGGCGACATCCCTAAAATGGCAAGGAAGGAATCCGAGTGTTGTAACTGTGGCGTGGGAGGACATCGATGGAACACTTGCAGCAACCCTGCCATTGTACTACCCATTATGCAAAGCAGGGCGAAGGCTGGCGAAGCAAACCGGCTGGTTCACTGAGACCGGGTGTGTGATGTCATATGGGTACTATTTTTCATGTTTGTGTGGTAGCCTGAGTGCCATCGCTGAATCACTTT
>NW_021232340.1:0-400 GCF_002162155.2 Triticum dicoccoides | reverse complement strand
CTACCCCCCTAGGGCCCCTGACCCGCCTAACCATGTAGCGTTTGACCACGGGATCTAGCCCTTTGACTTTGCACGGACGGGATTTGACCAGTGGACCTCTCCACTCGGTTGTGTTAGGTCAGCCCATAGGAACACTTTGGAGCAACATCCGGGCCAGACCCACAGCAAGATCCCCTCCGTGTAGACCCAACGCGTTCGTTTCCCCCCTCCAGGTGCCGGCGATGGCGCCGTCCGTGAGGGGGGCCAAACCCCGGAGACGCATGCCGCCTCTTCGGACATGCCACCACACCACCCCGCATGTATGAGGGCCCGGTGCGATGCTCCGGTGGCATTGCTACCCCCCCAGGGCCCTTGTCCTGCCTAACCCTAGAGCGGTTGACCACGAGATCTTGCCCTTTGA
>NW_021232339.1:0-1657 GCF_002162155.2 Triticum dicoccoides | reverse complement strand
GCGGCCGGACCAAACGTGGCGGCACCGTGTGGTCGGGGCAGGCCGAGGGCGTGGGGCAGCGTCGTTGCAGGGCACGGGCGCGGCCGGGGCGACGCGTTGGGGCAGGGCAAGGGCGCGGGGTGACGGTGACGAGGAGCAGGCGGCGAAGGCGACGGCGACCGCGGGGCGGCGACGGCGAGCACGGGCAGCCTGGCGGCGTCGATGAGTTCGGCGTCGTCAGGGGGCAAATGGTCGATGAAACTGAAAAATTTACAAGTCTTGCTTATATACACAGCGCATTGGTCCCGGTTCGTGGCACAAACTGGGATGAATGCCCCCCTTTGGTCCCGGTTCGTGCCACCAACCGGGAGTAAAGGGGGGGCATTGGTCCCAGTTGGTGCCACGAACCGGTACCAATGCCACCCCTTTAGTCCCGGTTGGTGCCACCAACCGGGACCAAAGACCTTGTGCTGCCCGCGTCGCGGCCAAAAGTTTAGTCCCACCTCTCTAGCTAAGAGAACTCGAGAGTGGTTTATAAGTGCTGCTGCGCCCACCCTTTCGAGCTCCTCTCAACTGCAGGCTTTCGGGCCTAACGTGTCCAAACCTCTCCACGCGGCGGGCATGCGAGTTTACGTGCTCTAGAGTTGGGGCCCTCGGCCACCGTCCAAAGCTCGACGTATCACCATCAAACTATGTATTTCTGATTAAATCGGTATTTATGTAACTACAAATGATTTTTGGAAAAAATAAATAGCAAACTATAAGGCAGCTGCAGTTCAAATTTGACCCGCTTCCAGCTGAATCGGCGGAAATTTTTCTGAAATATGGTCAATTGTGCATTAAATATGTCCAAGTATTTTTGACACACAACCATTTGGTGAATTGTGCATTAAATATGTCCTAGTATTTTTTTTAAATGGTGTGGTCTAATTTTGCAACAAATATATGAAAGGTCCTTCAAAAATGTTGGGCACTCAAAAAATGGAAAATGATTTTTGTGTGCAATGCAAATGAAGACCACAACATCATCATTGTTTGAAATCCTAAGATACACATATGAACACAATATTGGGTCATTTAAACATACAACATGAAGCTAATATGTTGAGTGTTTACCCGAAATAAGAGGGTAAAAAATATAAAAGAAACAATAGAGAAACAACACAATCACAGCCAAGGTAACAATTGATCCAACGGCATAATGATACCAAGCCTCGGTATGAATGGCATATTTTCTAATCTTTCTAATCTTCAACCGCATTGCATCCATCTTAATCTTGTGATCATGGACGACATCCGCAACATGCAACTCCAATATCATCTTCTCCTCCTCAATTTTTTTATTTTTTCCTTCAAGTAATTGTTTTCTTCTTCAACTAAATTTAACCTCTCGACAATAGGGTCGGTTGGAATTTCTGATTCAACTACCTCCTAGATAAATAAAATCTATGTCACGTTGGTCGGCATAATTGTCATAAACAATAAATGAACCAAATAGTTATAAAAAGATAATAAATACCACATCCGAATCATAGACAGGACGAGGGCCGACGGGGGCGGATACCAAAACCATCACACTATATAATAACAAAGAATAATAAAAGTAAGAAAATTACACAAGTATCTATCTGAAGTAAGAATTTTTTTCTTTCAGACAGAAGATAAGAACAAGAGGCTC
>NW_021232338.1:0-1533 GCF_002162155.2 Triticum dicoccoides | reverse complement strand
CTTTGGCCTCAATCCCGAGAAAGAAATGAAGATTACCCAAATCTGTAAGAGCAAACTCCTTATGCAAATCCTTGAGAAGGGCCTCAACTGTTTCAGATGATGAACTTGTAACAACAATATCATCAACATAAATGAGCATAAAAATAGTAATCCCATGACGATGGTAAAAGAACAATGATGTATCACCCTTAGAGGGAAGGAAACCTGGTGACTGCAATTTTAATGACAGACATGAGTACCAGGCTCTAGGTGCTTGTTTCAGTCCATACAGCGCCTTATCAAGCTTGCAAACATGACGTGGAAATTTTAAACTTTCATACCCAGGAGGTTGTCTCATAAACACTTCCTCTTCCAGAACACCATGCAAGAACGCGTTCTTTACATCTAGCTGACGAATGCACCAGTTTCTAGACACTGCAACTGAAAGAATCAACCTAATAGTAGCAGCTTTCACTACAGGACTAAATGTGTCCTCGTAGTCAATTCCATACCTTTGCTTAAACCCTTTTGCCACTAGACGTGCCTTGTATCTGTCAACAGTACCATCAGATTTTCTTTTTACTTTGTAGACCCACTTACAGTCGATGATGTTCCTCCCTCTAGCTGGTGGAACGAGGTGCCAAGTTTTGTTTTTCATAAGGGAAGCAAACTCCTCATCCATGGCCTCCTTCCACCGTGGATCACCAAGGGCTTCACTTACACTTTGCGGTTCACCTGTGGCACAAAAAGAACCCGAACGCACACAACCATCATTGTAAAGCTTGGGCTTAACGATACCACTCTGCGATCTGGTGCGGGAGCGTGCAGGAGGCGGCGAAGCCGGACGAGAAAGATGTCGTTGAAGCCGGTTTGAGGTAGATGACACATCGGATCCAACGGGCACAGAAGATCCGCTGGGGTGCAACTCCTGTAGAGATTCACCGGCGCGGCCTGCCTCCTCTCCCACGCTGCCAGTTGGCGCGTCTGGAGGCGCGTCGAAGGGCGGGACCCCGCCTGGGCCACGCGCAGAGGGCCCAGCTGCGTCGTCTTGTATCGGCAGCTGACTGAGAGCATGTGCGAGGGACCCGCCTGGTCCAGCGGCGAGAGAGGCCGACGCGTCTAGCGCCCGACCAGACCCTCGTGCAGGTGGCCCACTGGACCCTGCCGCACGGTCGTTCAGCGAACCAGAGAAGGGCGCAGATCCCGCGGCTGATCCGCCTGCGCCTGGCACACCTGACGCGGTGGATCCCGAGGAGATCCTCCCGCCCGAATCCACACGGGGATTAGCGCCAGGATCGTCTGTGGCCGCTCCTATAGAATCTGAATCCAGCATAAAATCATGGCCTGTTTCACCTATTTCTTCCAAATTTTCCTGCACACTTTCAGCAGAGGCATTATGCGACACAGACACATGATCATTAGGTTCTTCTGCACCCCCTGGAATAAAGTGTGGCGATGGTAGAAGATGGGAAGGGAGAAGAACAAGTTCTTTGCGGAGTTGGGCACCGTCGTTGGGGTGAAGCTGTGCAAAAGGAAAGACTTGTTCATCGAACA
>NW_021232337.1:0-1147 GCF_002162155.2 Triticum dicoccoides | reverse complement strand
ATAATACAGTTATAGCATGAATAAAAGACAATTATCATGAACAATGAAATATAATAATACTTTTATTATTGCCTCTAGGGCATATTTCCAACAGTCTCCCACTTGCACTAGAGTCACTAATCTAGTTACATTGTGATGAATCGAACACCCATAGAGTTCTAGTGTTGATCATGTTTTGCACGCGAGAGAGGTTTAGTCAGCGGATCTGCGACATTCAGATCCGTGTGCACTTTGCAAATCTCTATGTCTCCATCTTGAACATTTTCACGGATGGAGTTGAAACGACGCTTGATGTGCCTGGTCTTCTTGTGAAACCTGGGCTCCTTTGCGAGGGCAATAGCTCCAGTGTTGTCACAGAAGAGTTTGATCGGCCCCGACGCATTGGGTATGACTCCTAGGTCGGTGATGAACTCCTTCACCCAAATCGCTTCATGTGCTGCCTCCGAGGCTGCCATGTACTCCGCTTCACACGTAGATCCCGCCACGACGATCTGCTTGCAGCTGCACCAGCTTACTGCTCCACCATTCAACACATACACGTATCCGGTTTGTGACTTGGAGTCATCCAGATCTGAGTCGAAGCTAGCGTCGACGTAACCCTTTACGACGAGCTCTTCGTCTCCTCCATAAACGAGAATCATGTCCTTTGTCCTTTTCAGGTACTTCAGGATATTCTTGACTGCTGTCCAGTGTTCCTTGCCGGGATTACTTTGGTATCTTGCTACCAAACTTACGGCAAGGTTTACATCGGGTCTGGTACACAGCATGGCATACATAATAGATCCTATGGCTGAAGCATAGGGGATGACACTCATCTCTTCTTTATCTTTTGCCATGGTCGGTGACTGAGCTGAGCTCAGTCTCATACCTTGTAACATAGGCAAGAACCCCTTCTTGGACTGATCCATTCTGAATCTCTTCAAAATCTTATCAAGGTATGTGCTTTGTGAAAGACCTATGAGGCGTCTCGATCTATCTCTATAGATCTTGATGCCTAATATATAAGCAGCTTCTCCAAGGTCCTTCATTGAAAAACACTTATTCAAGTAGGCCTTAATGCTGTCCAGAAATTCTATATTATTTCCCATCAGGAGTATGTCATCTACATATAATATGAGAAATGCTACAGAGCTCCCACTCACTTTCT
>NW_021232336.1:0-1785 GCF_002162155.2 Triticum dicoccoides | reverse complement strand
ATGGAAGAGTAACCCATGAGCCTAATTCATTGTGCATTTGCAGTCCAAAGCAAATCTTAACCCATGCACAAATTTAGGGGGAGCTCTTGCTTATCACATACTTCTCAAAGCGACAATGTTATTCAATCTTATTATCGTTTGTCGAAGCTTTGATCTATATGTTGTCATCAATTACCAAAAAGGGGGAGATTGAAAGTGCAACTATCCCTAGGTGGTTTTGGTAATTAATAACAACATATATCTCATTGAGCTAATGCTATTCCAAGACTATTATTTCAGGAAAGCTCAATGAATGGCATGGCATGGATGATGAAAGTGGACCCCTCAAAATACTAAGGACAAAGGATTGGCTCAAGCTCAAAAGCTCAAGACTCTTCATTTTATATTTTAGTGATCCAAGATCACATTGAGTCTATAGGAAAAGTCAATACTATCAAGGAGGGATGAGTTGTTGCTTAATGAGCCTCTTGCTTCAATGTGCTTAGTGATATGCTCCAAAACCCTCAACTACTTTCCCACATCCACAAATGACCTAAACCCAAAGCCAAAATCGGTCACACCGAAACTTCCTATCCGGCGCCACCGATTCCAAAAGTCATAGCCACTGCCACAAACCCTAAGCAAATCAGTCTTACCAATAGGGATCTCGGTCTCACCGAGATGGGGTTGCAATCTCTATGTTTCCCTTTGTAACGTTTCGGTCTAACCGAAGTGAGCGATCGGTCCCACCGAGATTGCAATGTAAACTCTCTGTTTCCTTTTTGTAACATTTCGGTCTCACCGAAAAGAGCAAATCGGTCCCACCGAGTTTACCTGACCAACTCTCTGGAAAGCTTATTACCAAATTGGTCTCACCGAGTTTGTGTAATCGGCCTTACCGAGATTACGTTATGCCCTAACCCTAACCGGATCGGTCTCACCGAGATGCATGTCGGTCCCACCGAAAATCACTAACGGTCACTAGGTTTACTAAATCGGTCCGACCGAGTTTAACAATTTGGTCCCACCGAGTTTGGTAAATTGTGTGTAACGGTTAGATTTTGTGTGGAGGCTATATATACCCCTGCACCTCCTCTTCATTCGTGGAGAGAGCCATCAGAACGAACCTACACTTCCAACTTACCATTTCTGAGGAAGAACCACCTACTCATGTGTTGAGACCAAGATATTCCATTCCTACAATATGAATCTTGATCTCTAGCCTTCCCCAAGTTGCTTTCCACTCAAATCTTCTTTCCACCAGATCCAAAACCTATGAGAGAGAGTTGAGTATTGGGGAGACTATCATTTGAAGCACAAGAGCAAGGAGTTCATCATCAAAGCACCATTTGTTACTTCTTGGAGAGTGGTGTCTCCTAGATTGGCTAGGTGTCACTTGGGAGCCTCCGACAAGATTGTGGAGTTGAACCAAGGAGTTTGTAAGGGCAAGGAGATCGCCTACTTTGTGAAGATCTACCGCTAGTGAGGCAAGTCCTTCGTGGGCGACGGCCATGGTGGGATAGACAAGGTTGCTTCTTCGTGGACCCTTTGTGGGTGGATCCCTCCGTGGACTCACGCAACCGTTACCCTTCGTGGGTTGAAGTCTCCATCAACGTGGATGTACGATAGCACCACCTATCAGAACCACGCCAAAAACATCCGTGTCTCCAATCGCATTTGAATCCTCCAAACCCTTCCCTTTACTTTCTTGCAAGTTGCATGCTTTAATTTCCGCTGCCTATATACTCTTTGCATGCTTGCTTGAATTGTGTGATGATTGCTTGACTTGTCCTAAAGTAGCTAAAA
>NW_021232335.1:0-456 GCF_002162155.2 Triticum dicoccoides | reverse complement strand
AGGCGTGTCCTGTGAGGATTTCATGAAGAGAGACTTTTTGCAATCCATGGTATGACCCTGCCCGGGCATATCATCCATATCCTTATTAGCAAGCTGATAGCCCGACTCGTCATATGGTTGACTCATCATATCTATGTCACAGTCATACGCGTTTGTATTGATGTAATCCATAGGGTCGACCTCCGTCTCATCATCCATTCTCTGTTCTACAGGAGAAATTACATCAACCAGTACTATTGCACCCCCTTAATCATGTCGTCCGCCACTCTCACCCGGCACTACAGGAGCTGGTAATTGCGTAGGCGGGGTGGTGGTCTCCGCACATGGTTGTTGATGTGTGGTAGTTATTGGTGTGCTCTCGGCCGGCTCCAGACGAATAAGATTCTTCGTCCATAGCAGCACCCAATTCTTGCATCTTCCAATCCGCGGCGGGGTCTCGTCGTCTGCTCCCACATG
>NW_021232334.1:0-607 GCF_002162155.2 Triticum dicoccoides | reverse complement strand
CAAAGCCAAAGGCTTCAAGGGATATGGTGAGACGCACAACTGGACTCACATTACCCCCGTCTCGCAGCTTCCCTATTTCAAGAACCTCAAACTTCCTTACAATATTGATGTGATGCACACCGAAAAGAATGTGGCACAATCCCTTTTCCACATGATCCTGAACATTCCTGATAAGACGAAGGATAATTTTAAATCTAGAGCCGATCAACAGAGAATTTGTGATAGACCACGCCTGAACATGAAGCCTCCCACAGGCGGTCGAAAAAACTGGTTCAAGCCAGATGCTGACTTTGTCCTTAAACCACCAGAAAAAAAAGAAGTACTTATCTGGCTGAAACAAGTTTTGAAGTTCACCGATGGTTATGCATCGAATATAAGTAAGGGAGTCAATCTTTCAACGGGCAAAGTGACCGGCCTGAAGAGTCATGACTACCATGTATGGATTGAGCGGATAATGCCGGTGATGGTTCGAGGCTATGTCCCCGAGCATGTCTGGTGAGTGCTTGCCGAGCTTAGCCATTTCTTCCGCACGCTCTGTGCTAAAGAAGTATGTAAAGAGGTGATTGAAAAATTGCATAAGAAGGCACCGGAGTTGATAGTCAAGCTA
>NW_021232333.1:0-1189 GCF_002162155.2 Triticum dicoccoides | reverse complement strand
TGATCGGACATGGTTTAGTTGATTTGGATCACGTGACCACTTAGATGATTAGAGGGATGTCTATCTAAGTGGGAGTTCTTAAGTAATATGATTAATTGAACTTTAATTTATCATGAACTTAGTCCTGATAGTATTTTGCAAATTATATTGTAGATCAATAGCTCGTATTGTTGCTTCCCTATGTTTTATATGTGTTCCTAGAGAAAACTAAGTTTGAAAGATGATAGTAGCAATGATGCAGACTGGGTCCGTGATCTGAGGTTTATCCTCATTGCTGCACAGAAGAATTATGTCCTTGATGCACCGCTAGGTGATAGACCTATTACAGGAGCAGATGCGGATGTTATGAACGTTTGGCTACCTCAATATGATGACTACTTGATAGTTTAGTGCACCATGCTTAACGGCTTAGAATCGGGACTTCAAAGACGGTTTGAACGTCATGGACCATATGAGATGTTCCAGGACTTGAAGTTAATATTTCAAGAAAATACCCGAGTTGAGAGATATGAAGTCTCCAACAAGTTATATAGCTAAAAGATGGAGGAGAATAGCTCAAGCAGTGAGCATGTGCTCAGATTGTCTGGGTACTACAATCGCTTGAATCAAGTGGGAGTTAATCTTCCAGATAAGACAGTGATTGACAGAGTTCTCTAGTCACCATCACCAAGTTAGTAGAACTTCGTGATGAACTATAGTATGCAAGGGATGACAAAGATGATTCCTGAGCTTTTCATGATGATGAAATCGATGAAGGTAGAAATCAAGAAAGAGCATCAAGTGTTGATGAATAACAAGACCACTAGTTTCAAGAAAAGGGCAAAGGGAAAGAAAGGGAACTTCATGTAGAATAGCAAACAAGTTGTCACTTCCGTGAAGAAGCCCAGATCTAGACTAAAGCCTGAAACTGAGTGTTCCTACTGCAAAGGAAATGGTCACTGGAAGCAGAAATGCCCTGAACATTTTGTAGATAAGAAGGATGGCGAAGTGAACAAGGGTATATTTGATATACATGTTATTGATGTGTACATTACCAGTGTTTATAGTAGCCCCTGGGTATTCGATACTTGTTCGGTTGCTAAAAATTAGTAACTCGAAACAGGAGTTATAGAATGAACAGAGACTAGTTGAGGGTGAAGTGACGATGTGTGTTGGAAGTGGTTCCAAGATTGATATGATCATCATCGCA
>NW_021232332.1:0-414 GCF_002162155.2 Triticum dicoccoides | reverse complement strand
GGACTCGAAACAAAGTAAGGGCGCAACTAGCTACGAGTTGGTTCCTCCGGGCACAGGTTTTCCATACAAAGCACGGTCGTTCGAGGAAGATAACTTCAAAATTTTAAAAACTGATTGCTCAAACTTTGGCAACTTAGCTTTTCTGTCGTTTGCTTCCCGGCAAGGCGAAACTTCCTCGAACGGCGCTTGGTCCACACCATTATCTTCTCCTTTCCCCCCGGCAAACTTGTGGGCGAGGGAACCTTCCTTTCTTTGAGAAAAGAGAAAGAATAGAAAATAAAGATATGGAGTCTTACGGCTCGTTATCGCTTACCGGGGTAGGTGCTGCACAAAGTGTCAGATAACGCATGCAAAAAATAGTAGAAAGCATGAAATTGACAAGATGTGCGGAGCACATGAGCTTTACTTATGCAC
>NW_021232331.1:0-2244 GCF_002162155.2 Triticum dicoccoides | reverse complement strand
TGTTCAACCCATAGGGGCTTCTTAGAAACATATACCTCAAGTTTCAAGAGTAAATAACACAAGCCCGAAAGCAGAGCATGGTTGGCCAAGCAGAGGATACAACTTAACAAAGGCATTATGTATCAGGGGAAGAACTCACAAGGTGATCAAATGTGAAGGACACTGTCGGATAACAATCCAACAAAGGACTTGATGGTCCACAAAGGATCTGATACGAGTATCGATACTCAAATAGAGGAAGAAGAATGCAAGGAGATCAGATTATAGAAACAACTGACTAACTCAATTGTCAAATGCAAAGGAATTATGATTTTCAAATCAAGGGATCAGAAGCAATGCTCTGATTAGGGATGGATAAGTTGAATAGCCTTAGGGTACGATCAACGACAATTGGATTGGTCAAGAACCAATTCCAGTTAAAAGAATGGAAGCTCAGCCGGAAAGGTAATTTATAAGGATCAATGATGATTGCGTGTATCCGCAACATATTGAGTCAACAGACTCAAAATGATAATGTCAAGGAATGTCAATAAGATTTCTATACTTATGGGATTAATCATAATGAAAGCAAACAAGAAATTCCAGAGCAATAGGTTGCTGAGGATTTCCGGAATATTGGGTGGTATTTCGAAGACTTTTGTGTAACACATGAACAACTGGGGGATGAGCGGATACTCGACAAGTGCGAGAATTATCCATAGGGGTATTCAGGTGACAAGGAATTGCAAGACAGTAGGCACAAGACATTCTCGGATCAATAGAGAGAATTTCGGGGTATCTTGTAATAACAAGATCAATTGAGAATAAAAGTAAGAACGTCAAGTGTATGTATTTATCCATAGGGATATTTCGATGGTAGGGAATTGCAAAGGCAACGGGCACAAAGTCTCAAAAGAGTTTCGGCGAGTAACTTCGAAATCTTCTGGTGTAGCCGGCGATCACCTGGAGTGAAGGGGCTCTCCGGGAGAAAGTATTTTCGAGAACCTAAAGTCAGATTTTAGTAAAAATCATTTAACCCGAATAGAAGAGATGTCAGAGTCCCAGAGCATAGGTCGAGGAATAAAAGATCCTACTACCACCCGATGGCGACGTGGGCCCGTAAGGCACACAGCCAAGTTAGTAAAAGTTTTGTAATGACTAGTCTCGACTTCGGCCAAGGAGTTGGAAGGGGGATTCCTACAGGCAGTTGGCTCTGATACCAACTTGTGACGCCCCCGATTCAATCGTACACTAATCATGCACGCAAATGTGTACGATCAAGATCAGGGACTCACGAGAAGATATCACAACACAACTCTACAAATAAAATAAGTCATACAAGCATCATAATACAAGCCAGGGGCCTCGAGGGCTCGAATACAAGTGCTCGATCATAGACGAGTCAGCGGAAGCAACAATATCTGAGTACAGACATAAGTTAAACAAGTTGCCTTAAGAAGGCTAGCACAAACTGGGGTACAGATCGAAAGAGGCGCAGGCCTCCTGCCTGGGATCCTCCTAACTACTCTTGGTCGTCGTCAGCGGGCTGCACGTAGTAGTAGGCACCTCCGATGTAGTAGGGGTCGTCGTCGACGGTGGCGTCTGGCTCCTGGACTCCAGCATCTGGTTGCGACAACCAGAAAGAAAGGAAAGGGAAAAAAAGGGGGAGAAAGCAACCGTGAGTACTCATCCAAAGTACTCGCAAGCAAGGAACTACACTACATATGCATGGGTATATGGTAAGGGGCCATATCAGTGGACTGAACTGCAGAATGCCAGAATAAGAAGGGGATAGCTAGTCTTATCGAAGACTACGCTTCTCGCCGCCACCGTCTTGCATCAAGTAGAAGAGAGTAGATTGAAGTCCTCCAAGTAGCATCTCCAAGTAGCATCTCATAGCATAATCCTACCCGACGATCCCCTCCTCATATCCCTGAGGGAGAGCGACCACCGGTTGTATCTGGCACTTGGAAGGGTGTGTTTTATTAAGTATCCGGTTCTAGTTGTCATAAGGTCAAGGTACAACTCCAAGTCGTCCTGTTACCGAAGATCACGGCTATTCGAATAGATTAAACTTCCCTGCAGGGGTGCACCACATAACCCAACACGCTTGATCCCATTTGGCCGGACACACTTTCCTGGGTCATGCCCGGCCTCGGAAGATCAACACGTCGCAGCCCCACCTAGGCAAAACAGAGAGGCCAGCACGCCGGTCTAAACCTAAGCGCACAGGGGTCTGGGCCCATCGCCCATAGCACACCTGCA
>NW_021232330.1:0-674 GCF_002162155.2 Triticum dicoccoides | reverse complement strand
AATACAAATAATATATCAAAAAATTCAGAAAAATAAAACTAATTCAATTCAATATGTTAAAAACACAAATATTATATCAAAAGATTCAAAAAAATAAAACTAATTCAATTCAAAATTCTAAAAATACAAATAATATATCAAAAAATTCAGAAAAATAAAACTAATTCAATTCAATATGTTAAAAACACAAATATTATATCAAAATATTCAGAAAAATAAAACTAATTCAATTCAAAATTCTAAAAATACAAATAATATATCAAAAAATTAAGAAAAATAAAACTAATTCAATTCAAAATGTTAAAAATACAAATAATATATCAAAAAATTCAGAAAAATAAAACTAATTCAATTCAAAATTTTATACGCCTAGGTAGGAGTACGACAGCGACGACAGCAGCGACGACGACGGCGGCAACTTAGAAGGCGACGACTACCAGTACAACGGCGGCGGCTATGAAGACTACGAGTATGCATATTATACGCCTAGGCAGGAGTATGACTAAATCACTCCAAATTTCATGTATCATCAGTGGTATCTCGAATCATTCAAAAATGGACACCAAACACATCACGGGTAATATAATTCACATGATCCATTCAACAAAGTTTGGTACAATAAATTATTACACATCATTTCTTCCCTTGTGTCCCTGCTTGCTTACGATTGTGCC
>NW_021232329.1:0-1067 GCF_002162155.2 Triticum dicoccoides | reverse complement strand
ACCCTCGATCTTGGTGAGAGCGTCGTGTTCGTGTCTCACCTCCTTTGGGGTTTAGGCTTCCCGACGGATCCCTTCGTGAGGGGGCTCATGTTTTACTATGGGCTGGAATTCCATGACTTGGCTCCGGAGTCCATCCTCCACATCTCATCATTCATTGTCGTCTGCGAAGCCTTCCTCCGCACTACCCCTCACTTCGGCTTGTGGCTCAAAACCTTCAACGTGGAGTCGAAGATGATTGAGGGGCGTCAGGCAGAGTGCGGCGGGGCGGTTATAAGCAAGAGGGCCGATGCTCCATGGCCCGAGGGCTCTTTTTAGGAGGAGCTCGGCTTGTGGCAACAGGAGTGGTTCTATATCAACCGCTCCCAGGGGCAGCAGGCAGAGGCCGCCGCCCGTCTTCCGCTCGGGCCCTCCACAACAGTTGACGTCATGGGTCAACAAGGGGCATGACTGGTGGCCGTCCAAAGACGTACCCCTGTTGCAGGACCGGATTCGAGGCCTCCAAGAAAGGGAGATCAATCTAGTCGCAGTGGTACAGGTTATGCTGATCTGGCGCCTACTGCCCTGCAAACGTCGCCCCCTTCGCCTGTGGGAATTTAATCCGGAGGGGCCACGAGCTCTTCAACACTTCATGGGTTTGACACCCGCGGAGATGTACAAACTGTTCTTTGGATCGCAAGAGATGCGTCCGGACTTGACCGAGGACGCTGGCCTAAGCTGCAATCGCTCGGATACTCAAGTAAGTAGCCCTGTGTCCGGACACATTGTCCATTCATTTATCGTGGGTTTGCCTTTTAACCAGCTATCCCTTGGACAAGAGTGGATAGCGCAAGCAAAACTGATACGGTGTCTGGCCCCCCTCCATGAGACCACGCAGGATCCCGTGTTAATCAAAATGTTGGAGGTTGCACCTTCGGAGGAGGGCGAAGGGGGGCACAGGGGAACTACCACCTCTGCCAAGGAGGCTTTCAGTAAGGGAGGAATCGAGAGTCCCTCCTTCCAGGGGGAGAAGAGGACAGCTTCCGAAGACCCGGAGGCCAAGGCCTCAAAGCGGGGAAAGAAATCTGTAC
>NW_021232328.1:0-2155 GCF_002162155.2 Triticum dicoccoides | reverse complement strand
TAGAAATTTATTAGAATGCTATAGGAGTTTTTTTTAGTAATGTAGGTTTTTTTGTAATAGAAATTTTTAGGTATAGAAATTTATTAGAATGCTATAGGAGTTTTTTTTTAGTAATGTAGGTTTTTTTGTAATAGAAATTTTTAGGTATAGAAATTTATTAGAATGCTATATTAGTTTTTTTTAGTAAATGTAGGTTTTTTTAATAGAAAAAAATCAGTAAATGTAGTTCTTTTGAATAGAATAGGTAATTTTTAGTAAATTTTCTCCTTTTGAATAGAATAGAAAATTAGTAAATGTAGAATAGAACACAATATTATAAGGGTTATAGGTATGAAATTCAGATTTTGTTTTTGATTATATATTTTTTTTCCAGAAACCAAGGAGCCCCTGCATCATCCCCACCGTCGTCCCCGTCACCGACCCCCTACAACCTAGATGTGAGATCAGCAAAATCCCCATGTCGATGATGATGTAGATGTTTTGGTTGATGTACTAGAGTAGTAGCTTGATGAGCACTGTTGTGGACTACTAGTGCTTGCCCTCACAGTGGCCTATGTTTTGCCGGAGTGTTGATTAATTTCCATTCCGGCAAATTTCAGGCGCTCGATATATGTCATTTTTAGCAAAGGTCATGCCGGATTTTCCCGTGAATTTCAGCATGGCTTGTGATAGAATATGAAGGAAATATCGAGTGCCCTGGAATTGCCGGAAAGAGAATTCAACGACATTTTGGGTTGACTTTAAGTCTATCGGGGCTCCATACATGACAGTCTCCACCATATATGAGAGAATAAGAATGCCGACTATTGTCGTGGAGGTCTCTTCTTACTCCTTCTCCTTGTGCTATACCTTTGTTATGCACTAGGGGAAGGTGGGAGTAGAGATCATCACCGATGGTCGAAAAATCAGTGAGGGTTGTCCACCATATCTGAGAGAGGAGGAAGAATCCTGACTGTTATCGTGGGGGTCGCTTTTCCTTCTTCTCCTTGTGCTAGACCTTTGTTATATGCACTAGGGGAAGAAGGAGTAGCGACCATCACTGACTGTCGAAAAATAAGTGAGTATTGTCCACCATATACACCACGTGAGCTGAGAGTTTTCAAGAAAAGACTCGATAGACTGATAGTCAGCCCATGATGAATAATAATAATCTAATTCAGTTTTGTAGTACATATATTTAATTTTAGAAGTTTTATCTTTGAATTATGAACCTAGGAAATGTCGTCTTCCGACGACGATAGGATCCCGGAGTACGACTGGTGCGGAGAGGACCGGGGTTTGTGCGACCAGCCTCACCTGCTAGACGGTCGCCGCTTCAGTATTAAGCTCGACGAAAACTTCAATGTTGAAACGGTACGCAATGACAAGTCTTTTTTCTTAATTAAGCATGACTTCTTCTTCTTCAACGTGTAATCTCCGTCTTTCACAATTCGAGTAGTTTATCCCATGCCATGCAAGACCCTATGTCTTGGAGTATCTGGATTTTGAAGATCATGAAAAAATAGAGACAAAGATAGTTCATCTGAGGACCCATCATGGTTATGATTTTGCTGTAAAGCTATATAATTCAGAGAGCGTATCCCATTTTGGTTGCATGAATTGGGAAGCATTGTGCAAGGCGTATAATTTTAAGGAGGGTATGTATGTCACCTTCGATCTTGGTGATCCTGAAGATGACATTGACGAAGAGAATATGTACATTTCGGTCCTCATTGATACACTTCCACATCTACCTCTATGTGAGTTTTTCAAACATATTTATCAACTAATTTATATTTTTTATTTTCAAACATCTACCTCTTGTTGATACATTTTGGTACTAAACTTATTTATTTATAATTGTCAGCTTATTTCTTAACTTCAAGAAATACTCGAAAGGTCGTAGACAACACATATTACAGCTATGACTCCGAGCTTAATTGTGAGGAGAAAGGTTATCTTGTCTCATTCATAGATGATGTTGAGATCTTTAAAACAAATCACTCTATCAGCCCAAATTTCACTAGATACGTGCCACTAGTCCATAAATAGCTTGATGGTAACTTCACGGCCAAAAACTTGGTAAGGTTTTGTTAATGATGGTAACTTCATTGCATACATTCTTCTTAAATAAACTACATTTCTAACTATGTATGTTAACATTACATTTTTCAAC